>NC_056729.1:1873938589-1874238589 GCF_019279795.1 Protopterus annectens | reverse complement strand
CTAGATTCAAATAAAAACTGTACTAGAGCAGGTTTTTCACTGACCCCCCCCCTCTCTTTGCTTGTACTCCGAGATCAAGCCCTGGTAGGGAAGGCAGTCTTTAGCCTCCAATTTAAATTAATATTATTTTTATTTTATACCAGTTTGCTTTCTTATTAGTCATTTGAATAAAACATGTTTATTTAACTTCCGTTTATGTGAGATGGCATTCTACAGTCCTACTGGAAGTTAAGAGTTATGGTATTAGGTGTGCACAAGATATGTTAACTAGTTGCCAGCTTTTTGGCCAGATGGAATTACTTTTTGAAGAGCCTTTGTCTGGATTTTGGTGTCTGCATGTAGTGAAGTATGATTACTATGGCATATTACACCAGATGGAAACCTCTCAAAAGAAGTAAGCATTTTTGTCTACAATAGTTTGCTCCAACCATATAGGATCCGGATAAAATGTTTATTTACAGAAATCCATCAGAAAACTTTTCCAGCACCTCTGGTAAACCTTTAATGGAGTGAAAAACAGCCTATATAAAACATACTATTCATAGCTTTCAACCTCTTAGCAGAAAAATCTGGACAAAGTCAAAAATAATGGGGGGGGGGGCAAAGCCCCTACAATGTGGGACACATTTTAAATATTTCTCTTATAAACTTAGAAAGTTGCTAGAATAAAAGGTCTTGTGTTACAATACATTTTCTGAAGGACATGAAGCCTGTCATTCAAATGCTTGTCAATATTTAGCAAATTCAGTTCTCACTGATTTGCCACAAAAATTTAAAAGGAACAGACCAAAAATATGAGGCAAAATCTGGACATTCTGCGAAAATCTGGACAGTTGAGAGGTATGATAGTACAATAAGACTAGTACATGAAACCTGCAGATATATAAAAGAAACACTTAGAAAGATAAAAAAAAATAAATAAAAAAAGACCAATAAGACGGAAAAACTACTTGAGTAGGTATTTCCAGTTCACTTTACTGGTTAACCTTTCAGGGAAGATGTTATCATACCTTACACTTTACTGTTTAAGAAATGTATCTGTAACTATTACATGTATGAGATGTCAAATGGGAAGGCCCTCCCCCTTAGTCTCTTAAACTTGTGTTATCTTCTGTTTCCTACCTTCCAACTTACTACAAAAAATTTTGCACTTTATTCAGCTGTTTTTACTGTGTTTATGCTTCTCCTTAATTTATTTTGCTTTTTGCTGCACATTCTTAAAATGTTCAGTTGCATTTTATCTGCTGCATTTACAACTGCTTGTTAGTAGCCTGATTCAATTGTAACTGTTATTCTCAGCCTCTTAGTTCTGATTTAAGCACTTGGGCTTCAGATTAGTTATCTTACATAAGGAAGATTTGTGGTCTACACTCTTGTGGCAGGAGAGGTAGCTTACACCCTTCTGAGCTGGGAATTACTGGTTGCAGGCTTACCGTGTCTGTTATTCTAAGTGTCTTTGTTCTGGTTGAAGCACTTGGGCTGCAAACCAGTTATTTTATAGATTCATAGTTTATAGGTTGATAGGAAGTACTAGATTAGCTGCCCTTGTGGGGCATTTTAAGCCTTGCCAATTTCCCTTGGGGTGAATCAAACCCAGTACCTCGTCTGTGAGGCAAACACCTTAACCATTATGCCAGTCTCCAACCTGTCCCTGCAAGCCTTCCTCTCCCTGAAGAGTGCAGCCATCTGTGTAGTAATGAAGACATGGTTAAAAGTTGCGGACAGTACCCCAGCAGTGCAAGGTTATAATGTCTTTCACACTTTTAAACCAGCTTATTCGGAGGAGGGAACTAAAGGCGGAGGTGTCTCAGTCTCTATTAAAACAAAACTCGCATCCAGACCAGTTAAAGTGTATGACCCAGTAAAACTCATACATGTGCAACTCACCATAAGCAGGGTCTTGGACCATATCCTTGCACCCTGTAGGTCCCCTCCATGTCCCGGGAAACCAGTGCTGCCTACCTCAGTGCACTAAAGTCCCTCACCCTTCAACCAAATACAGTGTTCATGGGGGATCTCAACTACCCCTCTATAGACTGGAATCCTACACCTCTTCTAATACATGACTGAAGTGATTCCTTAACTTTGTTAATACCGACATCCTGGAACAGGTGGTCCATTCTCCCGCCAGTGGTACAAACACCCTTGACCTTGTAGTCAGAAACATTGGGGGGGGTGATGTTCCTCTTCTAATGTAATGTCTTTGTTCAGCAGATCTGACCTTAGTTTGATATATGCATCTTTGCCAGGATTTTAGAAATTAGGTTCTGAAAACAATGATAAGTATACACGTTTCAGGAGTCCAGAGTAATCTCCTGTAAAGATGAATATAGTTTTCACGTTACTCAGGAATATATATGAACTATTTTTAGCCATATCTCTTTTTAGTAAAATGTGACTTTTAAGATAATTGCTGTCATAATTCTTACAGGGGAATATGTATCTGGTTGGTTGTTTTTTAGCAACAAGTTATATCACGGAAAAAAGTTAATTTTCTTCATTCCAAGAAGTACCTGTAGAACAGCACATAAACCATGTAACTAAGGATAAGACAATCACTCATTACAAATGACAAGCAAAAATGCTTCCTGAAGGTGGAAAAGTTATAAAAGGTAAAGAGATAAACTTAATCATTTGCAAAACTTTTAGCTTACATTTCTAAAATGTGGAACACGTTCTTCCAAAATATGCAGCAAATGGACAAAATGAGGAAACGTTAGTATTTATTTATGTTTAGTTGTTAACTGCATAGGCAGACTGATCCTAAAACCCTTTTCAGCAATGACCTATGCCAATAAGGCAATATAATATATATAAACATTATACGTGAACATAGTAAGAGGTGACTATACATGAACAAAATAACAGTGGGTTGTAACACACAGGTGGTGCTTTAAAAAATGAAACGCTGTGAACAGAATTATAGTAAACACACTGCAATATGCAGCTGGTGATTTAAAAATGGAATAAACATTGAAGTACAATAATAAACGGGTTTATATTATAAGCATGAAAACGGAATTGCGCGGACATGTATTGAGCGACACGTAAAGGGCAAAACTCGCAAAAAACAACAAACTATTAAACTCAAACCAGCGAGCAATAGACTGAAATGGATCCAAATGAAAATTAAAAATCCAGTTTTATTAGTGCTTTTGGCGAGGTCAGTGCCTCCCCTTCTTCAGACAACAAGCACTGACCTCGCCGAAAGCGCTAATAAAACTGGATTTTTAATTTACGTAAAGGGCAAAAGCCCAAAACATCGAATCCCAAACACGACAAAACCAACAAACAAATACTGTCACTAACTGTGTCAAGTCCCCCTGCACCCCCACACCCCCCCAACTTAAATATACCAACTCCGAGATCGCGCTCCATTGAAGCAAAGGGAAGAATGCCCTACAGCGGTATCTGTTCATACCTTTGATATTGTGAATTTTCACGCTTTACATGTCGCTCAATACATGTTCGCACGATTCAGTTTTCGTGCTTATAATATGAACCCTAGTAAACACACAGAGTAGTTATGTATTTACAGAAATTATCTACAATAACTTGCATGTGACTATGTAAATAAAGGACTATACAACAGTAAATGACAGGAGCGCTAATCCTCAAATAATGGTCAGCAACTCCTACAAAGTCTTGTAGCAGAAGAGATGCCTGTCTTTAAGTGTCTCATTCTAACCTATATACCTACCAGACAGAGCTGTTAAAAAATTGGCAATCATCCTAACTAAAGACATTTTATTTTTTATAATGTTTTGTATTTTTTTTTAAACACCTTTATTAAATTATCACTTAAGACTAATGAACATTAACAGAAAATAAAACAAACCATTTAACATTTTTACATTTAAATACAATATTTATCACATATATTTTCTTTGCTACTATCATCAGGCCAGCATTACAAAAAATTGCTCATTTCTTGCCTTCACTTAAACATCCTGAATATTATTCTGCACGTACTCTTCCCACAATTTCCATTTATTTCTATATAATTTGCCCCTTCTCTTTTATAAAGATCCCTCATCAAGTTTTTTATCTCGTGTATAACGTTCAATACCTCAAATACAGTTGGTGTAGACTTTGATTTCTATTTGCTAGTAACTGCATATTTAGCCACCATCAGAATTAAACTTAGTAGGACGTTACTATTTCTAGGCAGTTCAGATCCTGTATCCAAGCTCAAAAGAATCATTTCCTTACAGACACCCATTTGCTCACTCAGTATTTCTGATGGAGTACTCTGTGGGGAATTTGTAAAATCTGCCAAGCCATTACACTCCCAAAAGGCGTGTTCACCGTTACCACTTTCATCTCTATCACACCCACAACATTTGTGATCTACCTGAGGGAGAAATGTCTGCTTGTGGTTTAAAAATTCCTATGCAAACACTTCCAAGCAAAGTTTCTTCTGGCCTTGGTTACATAATTGGGAGCCACACATTTGTCTTTCTATTGTTTTCTTGTAAACTGCTTTTCCAGTCTCTTTCCAACCTTCTCTAACCTCCTTTGATTGATTCTTAATATTATCATGCAATATTTATATGCCCTACTAGATATCCTTTTTCATCAGCCACTTCTGTTCTAGATTCAAATAAAAATTGTACTAGAGCAGGTTTTTCACTGACCCCCCTCCCCCCTTCTCTTTGCTTGTACTCTGAGATCAAGCCCTGGTAGGGAAGGCAGTCTTTAGCCTGCAGTCTAAATAAATATTATTTGTATTTTATACCAGTTTACTTTCTTATTAGTCGTTTGAATAAAACATGTTAAATTAACTTCCATTTATGAAAGATGACATTCCACAGTCCTACTGGAAGCTGGAAGAGGTATGCTATTAGTTGTGCACATGTTGTGTTAACTAGTTGCCCAGCTTTTTGGCCAGATGGAGTTGCTTTCTGAAGAGCCTTTGTCTGGATTTTGGTGTCTGCAGGTAGTGAAGCACGATAACTATGGCATTTTACACCAGATGAAACCTCTCAAAAGAAGTAAGTATTTTTGTCTACAATAGTTTGCTACAACCATTCAGCATCCAGATAAAATGTTTATTTACATAAATCTGGCAAAAACTTTTCTAGCACCTCTAGTAAAACTTTAATGGAGTGAAAAACAGCCTATATAAAACATACTAGTCATAGCTCTCAACGTCTTAGCACAAAAATCTGGACAAAGTCAAAAATAATGGGGGGGGGCAAAGCCCCCAAAATAGGGACAAATTTTAATTAGTTATCTTATAAATTTAGAAAGTTAAATTAATAAAAATCCATTGCATCATGATAGAAGGCAAAAGCTTTAATAAAACAAAGATAGTAAAACCAAGGTAAGTGCTTTCACTACAATCCAGGTAGCTTCATCAGACCTAATTAAAGCAGCTATTCCTTCACTTAAACACAAACAGCAATCAAAAACCCAGAAGTGCACCAACCATTTCTAAAATTTATAGTGACCATACATATGAAACATCGTTCCTTCACAAACAGAAAATGTATACTATAGTCATAATAATCCTTAAAAACTGAAACAAATACATACAAAAGTTATAAATATTCTAAAAATTTATAAAAACAATCATACTTCAATGTTTTAAAGGGCAGGATTTTAAATGTGGTTTCAGGGATACACTTTCACTGATGCCTGGGAACTTATCAGCATCTAAGCGTATAATCCACTGTTGCTCCCTCCCTGTCTTCTGTGACATTCTTGATGTCATCCCCTCTAATGTTTGTAGCTATAACCTCTAGAACTAAAAATCTAAAACTGTGTTCATCACCTTTGTCTATTATGTGTTGTCCTAACACATTATTAGCCCTCATATTCCTCACATCACCTACATGTTCTAAAATACGTTCTTTCAAATGCCTGATGGTCTTTTCTACAAAGAATATAAAGCACACTGACCAGTAAGAGAAACAGATCACATCTTTTGTATCACATATAGAGATGTCTCTAGGACAAGCCCTTTCAGTGGATGCTTAAAATGATTGCCCATATGTATAAACATACAGGCTTTGCAGTGTCTACAGGAAAAAGTCCCGTCTCTGTGGTGGTAGTGTATAAACTTTGCTAGCATTCTTATAGCATAATTGTCTCTTTAGTGATTTGCTGTTCCTGAAACTAAAGTCAGGGTCACTGCTAATCAATCCTCTAAATTTTTCATCCATACTTAATATCTTAACAATGTCACAAATCTTATTGACGTTACTGCTGTACGACAGTGTTAGCCTAGTCACGTTATTTCTATGTGACCTCTCTCCGTCACTTGGGGTATTATTACATCTGCCTGAGAAATAGGGGCATCCCTCTAGTACCTCATTCCTCTAGGGCATTAGTAATCAGATCATCCACCTCACTCTCTTTATACCCCCTTTTTAAAAAAAAAACAGTTCTTAATGCATACAAAGCGACCTTCATATCCTCATCATTATTATATTATCTCATTATCTCATTATTGTTATTGCTTAACGCATACAAAGCGACCTTCATATCCTCATCATTATTATATAATCTCATTATCTCATTATTAACACATACAAAGCGACCTTCATATCCTCATCATTATTATATAATCTCATTATCTCATTATTAACGCATACAAAGCGACCTTCATATCCTCATCATTATTATATAATCTCATTATCTCATTATTAACGCATACAAAGCAACCTTCATATCCTCATCATTATTATATAATCTCATTATCTCATTATTAACGCATACAAAGTGACCTTCATATCCTCATCATTATTATATAATCTCATTATCTCATTATTAACGCATACAAAGCGACCTCCATATCCTCATCATTATTATATAATCTCATTATCTCATTATTGTTATTGCTTAACGCATACAAAGTGACCTTCATATCCTCATCATTATTATATAATCTCATTATCTCATTATTAACCCATACAAAGTGACCTTCATATCCTCATCATTATTATATAATCTCATTATCTCATTATTAACGCATACAAAGCGACCTCCATATCCTCATCATTATTATATAATCTCATTATCTCATTATTGTTATTGCTTAACGCATACAAAGTGACCTTCATATCCTCAT
This sequence comes from Protopterus annectens, assembly GCF_019279795.1. Lineage (NCBI taxonomy): Eukaryota > Metazoa > Chordata > Ceratodontiformes > Protopteridae > Protopterus > Protopterus annectens. Next base: position 1,874,231,514 of record NC_056729.1, on the reverse strand, counting down.
CATTATTATATAATCTCATTATCTCATTATTAATGCATATAAAGCGACCTTCATATCCTCATCATTATTATATAATCTCATTATCTCATTATTAACGCATACAAAGCGACCTTCATATCCTCATCATTATTATATAATCTCATTATCTCATTATTAACGCATACAAAGTGACCTTCATATCCTCATCATTATTATATAATCTCATTATCTCATTATTGTTATTGCTTAATGCATACAAAGCAACCTTCATATCCTCATCATTATTATATAATCTCATTATCTCATTATTGTTATTGCTTGGCCCTCACAACATTTCTATAAACATGTAAATTCAAAAAAGTAGGCAGTTCTCAAAACCAATAAAAAAGAAGAAATGCCACCAGCCACGAACAAACTCCTTCCAAAAAATAAAAGACCAGATAATCCACAACGGAACCAAAAGTTTGGTTAACGCTTTTATTCACCACACATAAAACATGCGTTTTCATCCTAGCCAAAGGACTTCATCAGACAAACAACATAAAATCCACTCAGCTTAAATACTTCCTGAATTGTATGTAGGGTAATATTGAATAAAGCATAAGACACTTTAAAAGGAAGGCATTAATATGTAAGAATATGGCAACGTGATTTGTTCATTTGAATTTTAAAATTAGGAACTCATTGGTTTTCTAATTAAATTAATTGTTATGGGAAGTATTTAAGCTGAGTGGATTTTATGTTGTTTGTCTGATGAAGTCCTTTGGCTAGGACGAAAACGCATGTTTTATGTGTGGTGAATAAAAGCGTTAACCAAACTTTTGGTTCCGTTGTGGATTATCTGGTCTTTTATTTTTTGGAAGGAGTTTGTTCGTGGCTGGTGGCATTTCTTCTTTTTTATTTCTATAAACATGACGAGGGTGCATACTCCCCTTATGTAGAAGGGAATACTTCTTATAGGGCTTTTTATATATAGATGTTCTGATGTCACCAAATAAACTTTTGGTGATTCTAACATCTAAAAATTCTATATCTTCAGATGAGTAGTTATAGCTGAATTTCAAAAATGATGTAGTAGTACGTAATCTACAAAACATATAACCTCTTCTACAGGTCCACCACACAAAACAAAAATATCATCCACAAACCTCTTATAAGTCAAAATGTATCTACAAAATTAATTGTTCAACACAACCCTCTCTTGTTTCTATTGTGCTAAAACCAGGTTGGCATTGCTGTTCACACAAGCTGTACCCATTGCTACGTCAGTCTTCTGTAAATAGAACCTCTCGTTAAAGACAAACACATTGTTCTCTAAAATTACCTCTAATAAACTACACACTAGACTAATACTTTTATTATCTATACCTGTTTTGCTTGAAAGAAAGGCTCTGGTGCTCTTATCCCCCATTCAGTGGGAATAACAGTGAATGGAGAGTTAACATCTAAAGTCAGAAAAATCAACCTAGATTTATCTTGTACTTGTTCCTCAACAGGAAATAACTCAGTCAAAATATATTTGGTATCTTTCAATACTGTCCTAGTAGAATTAACAAGAGGATGTAACATTTTCACCACATAAATGGAGAGCGGTTCTGTGGCCCATCCTCTACTGGAAACTATGGGATGCATGGGTGGGTCAATACCATTTTTGTGAACTTTAGGGGAGGCCATACAAACTCAGTATGACTGGAAACTAAACAGAAAAATACTTAAAAATATCTTCATTTATAACTATGGTCATGCACAGATCAAATAAAAAGAAAGCGATTCTTTCCATAATCCCCTCCACTTGTCCTCTATTCAACTGAACATAGGTTTCACAGTCAGAAAATAAATCCGTCATATTGTGCAAATAATGGCTTTTATCTAAAACAACAATACTTCCCCCTTTATCTGAGGGATGTATCTCTATTGAAGAAAGTTCTTTCAACTGTGCCAATGCACAACATTCACCTTCATTCAAATTAAACCTACTTCTACAAAATTCAGTTTCATACATTAAACAAACTTCCTTTTCAAACATAGCAGTAAACAATTCAACAGTGGAGTAAATCACAGGAACAAACATACTATTTTTCTTAAAAGATTCATGTGTTTCTATTGAATCAGCAAAATACATTCTTAAACACAAATTCCTAGCAAACATTTTAAGATCTATAATGACCTCAGACAAATCTGACTATTGCACGATAGCCTTCTGTTAAGAAGGCTATTCTGTTCAGGAGTTAACGTAAGTGAAGAAATATTTATAACGTAATCATTTGTCTTTTTCCTCCTGTTTACCTTGTCCTTGCTCTCTGTTGACTGATGCCTCTGCCATAGTTTCCTTGTCTTGAGCAGCATCCTCGAACAAGTACTCCATTCTCCTACCAGGAATACAAACACCCTTGACCTTGTAGTCACAAACATCGGGGCCAATGTTCCTCTCCTAACGTATTGTCTTTGTTCAACAGATCTGACCATTAAGCAGTATTGCTTGAATTAAAAATTAAATCTGGGGGCCAGAAAAACCAAATGCCTTTAGGAACTATTCAAAGGTTAACCTTTCTGTACTAAGAGACACCTTGGCTAAATTCCAAGAACCCCCATACCCAGTAAACACCATAGCATATGTTGAGCTATTTACAGAATCTCTGTACAGCCATATTGATAGCTGTATAGAGTGAGCTGTACCCACTTGTATTAAGAATAAGACAAACTCAAAAGACAAGCCACCCTGGTGCAATCACAATATCAATCAGTTATACAACAAAAGAAAAAAATCTTTGCCAAGTATACGAGGGACAAAGCCATGCATAATAAAAGCCCCTGACTGATCTAATTAGACAGCTAAAAAGGGTTAATTAATACTTCAAAGGCTAAATTTGAAATAAAAATAGCTTCTCAGTCAAAGGACAGCTTTCTACAGCTATGTTCATAACCTCTGGGGAAAAACACAACAATGCACAAAACGTATTGTAAACAGCATTGCCTACACTGAACTGAAACTATTGCCAACCTTTTGGCTAACAGGTTCAGCTCAGATTTCTAACCCCACTTCCCCAATGATAGCCTAAAGGAAATATTGCATACCACAATCCTCCCATCCATTACTAGGGAATAGGTCATCAATGCACTTCCCAGGGCCAAAAACACTGCATCAATCAACCCAATAACATCCCGGGATGTTTAATAAGTAGCACAAAACATGACCCCTCTGGTCCAATTAAATGTCTTTTCAACTGAAGCCTACAGTCAGGTTTTGTGCCTAAGGAGTAGAAGATAGCTACAGTCATTCCCTTGCAGGAAATGGGTCCAACAACTGATCCCGAAAATAACAGGCCCATAAATCTGACCAGCCTCATATGTAAGGTCCTGGAAAGAATCACTGAGGACATGGTAAATGAGGACATAGGTAATGTGAGAACGCTGGGCCCATCACAATTCAGCTTTGTTAAAGGAAGGTCATGCCTACTAAATCTGGTCGACTTATTTGAGAGGGCCACCAAAGCATTGGATGAAGATTAGACTATGCACACAGCTTACCTCAACCTGGCCAAGGCTTTTGATGTGATACCACACTCAGGCATTATAGACAAGTTCACTACTTTAGGCATAAACCCTTTTATCACTTGCTGGATAGTCAACTGGCTCACTTATAGGACCCAGGAGGTCAAAATATTTTTTGCCATCTCCACCAAGAGGCTAGTCACTAGCAGAGTCCCCCAGGGCTCTGTAGTGGGCCTGCTCCTTTTAGGCATCTATTCTTTGAAATGGAAACAGATGCTGAAGGTTTATAGCTGAATAAGTATGTTTGCAGATGATTGCAAGCTGGAGGTTATTATCGACTCCCGTACAGACACTAGTTTTCTTCAAGAAGATCTAGTTCTGACTAACAAATGGTAACAAAGCCATGGGCTTAAACTCAATGCTAAGCAATGCATAATTGTATTCTTTGGGACGTCAACCATCCCAGCTTATTACCATGTTGAAAATATGCCTCTAAGACTTGACTCAGTGGTCATGGATCTGGGTACACACGTAGACAGTAGCCTTACCGCTGACTACCACATGGCCACAGTGGTGAGGAAATCCTTTTATGCTGCCCATCTTATAAGTAATGGCATGGCATCTAGGTTTAAAGAGGTCATTATTCCATGTTCTCTGTCATTATCAGACCAATCATAGAGCACAATGTTCCCTTTGTTATGTACCTGCCCAGGCATATGCAGCAACTACAGTGACTTCAGAGGTTCCTTACAAAAAGAATACAAGGTGTAACAAAACTGCCTAATGCAGAGCACCTTAAAGTCCTTTCCCTCTACTCAATCTCCTATAGATTGCTGAGGGGTGATCTATGCTTGGCTTATAAGGCATCCTCAAACTGCACACATATAAATCTCTTGCATATTTGTAAGTCAAACAGTACCTGAAATACAAGGTTGAAGGACCTCAGTTTGTTTTTTTGACTTAAACAAAACATGCTAGAGAGACATATATTTGTCCCAGGGACCGCCCCTCCTATGAAACAAGTTTCCCATCAATGTGAAGCTGAGTTTGTTCATTACCCAGTTTAAGTGCAACCTAGACTAGTGGATGGGGAATTGGAAAGTTACACTGGGCCTGCACCCATGTCTCTTATGGACAGAGGTAGCCTATAAATGCCTGGCCCTCAATGTCTGATTTGCATACAGGACATCATTCTTCTTTCAGGGAAACTTTCTAGGCTTATAAAGGGCCCCTGAGTCATTAGCCTAATAACAATCTATGAATCTATGAATTTATAAAAGAGGGAATATTCTGAGAAATGGCAGTCTTAGATTTAGTATATGCAGTCCAGATTTTTGGCAATTTTGTCTCAACATCCCAGGACTCTGCAAAGTGGGTCCCAAGATTTCAAATGGCTACAGCAAAAGAACCTGAAAATTGCATCAGTAAGGTAGTCCCTACAACTGTCATTTTGGTTAATAATATATAATAGTACACAGTGAGCCCTTTGGTATGCACCTAACCAGGGATATCCTCACTAAAAGAATACAGAGAGTAAGTTAAATGTCCTATGCAGACCACCTCAAGGCCCTAATCCTGTCTCTTACTGGATTTTGAGGGGAGCTCTATGCCTGGCATTCAAGGCATTGTCAGACCCCCTCTGATAGACCTCCTACATATTCACAAAATGAACAGCACCAGAATTACCCATTCTAATGACTTAAACCTTGCCTGTGATATAAATAGGACCTGTTGGAGAGATAGATATGTATCCCAGAGACTACCATGTCTATGGAACAGGCACCCATCCATGTGAAGCAGAGTTCCTCCCTAACCCAATTCATGTTCAGCTTAGACAATTGGTTCTGAAACCGGAAATTCATCCCTGGTTTGGCACCTATGTCTCTAATGGACACAGGTAATCTATAAATGGTTCATCTCCCAGGCCCATGCTTACACTTATCAAGGGTATCAGAACTTGTCAGAGATCTGGAATGCATGGCTAGGCTTAAAAAGGCCCTTGTGGTCATTAGCCTAGTAAACACCTATGAGCCTATGAACCATACCTCTCATCCTCTTAGAGCAAGAAATCTGGACAAACCCATACAACAGCTCAGATGGTGTAGAGGTACATTGCTGTGATTGTACTGCACATAAAAGTGGGGCAAAGCCCCAGAAATATTGACATTTTTTTAAATATTGCTCTTACAAACTTAGAAAATTGATAGAATAACAGGTTTTATATTAGCATGAATTTTCTGAATGGTATAAATTCTGAAACTCAAATGTCTGTCATTATTTTTTTAACTTTGACCTTTAATGATTTGCCACGAATTTGCCAGAAAACCACAATTTTATGAAAAATGGACCAAAATATGAGGTAAAAATCTGGACATTCTACGAAAATCTGTAAAGTTGAGAGGTATGCTATGAACATACAGGGTATTAAATGAGCATATTGTCAGTGACTAACAATTTATGTCAATTGTTATATTCAGCAGCAAATTATTTTATTAAACAAAGTTAATATATACAGCAATATAAAGAAATGCATACAATTAGCCAGTATCCTTAAAGCATGAGTCTCATTAAAGTCCATTAGTACAGCTCCAATAAAGGATAGAGTGATTGCAAGTTCGAGGGATGCCTGGTATAGGTAATAGGTTAGTACAAGATGTCTGGTATGGGTAACAGGTTAGTAAAAGATGTCTAGTACAAGTAATAGGTTAGTACAATATGTCTGTTATGGGTAACATGTTAGTACAATATGTCTGGTACAGGTAGCAGGTTAGTATAACACGTCTGGTACAGGTAACAGGTTAGTACAAGACTGCTCTGCCAGTGTTTATATGGGTTAAGATGAAGGGTGGCATCCCACTCTAGGTTTAAATTACCCTTTAAAATTGCCCTCTGACACTGAAGATAAGGTGCAGAATTGCTACTGTAGAGCTAACCAAGGCTGGTTGGAAAATGGTAATCATAATAATTCCTGAGTATTCTACTTTACAAAAAAACTGGCATAACTACAGTTTTACTGCTATTATCTTGAATAGTGGCAGCTTCTAAAAGTCAATGTGCCCATGTTTCTCATTATGCCGTTTCCTGGGTATCAACAGAATGGAAAGGATAGCTGTGGTTATGGTCAGTTAGACAATGCCAGTATGGTGCATTACATTAGAAGTCATGTCTTTACATCTGTTTTGTAATTTCTAGCCCTGTCTGACTTGCCCTGTAGGATGCCCGGATAGATCCTTGCTTTCTCCCATCTTTGCCACATGATGTGCCACTGCTGTCTGTAGTTAGTTGGAGTATTTTATACTATAACCCTTCTCACTGAGCTCTCTGCTAAGTCTGGGCCTGCAATGCTGAGACTCTTGATGGATGACCCCACACACTGACCATGTGTGTAGTGCTATGCACTGTTTGGCAGGCCAATTACCTCAAAAATCAGCAGTTATTTTTGTGACTAACAAGTAGTATCTAATAGTTGGTGCCCATGTAACAGGCCTAGCCCCTTACCAGGTCTGATATGAATGAGGTCATATTGGCTAAGTGCCACGTATTCTGCTACGTGGGCTCAGTAAGTAAACTCAGGCCACCAGGGAAGCAATCAAGGCCGATTCTCTCTGTGTCATGGAGTTCACTGTAATCCAGAAATCAGTTTTAGAATGCATTACAATGTAGTTATTGAAGAAAAAAATGAACAAAATGCTTCAGTTTTTGTATATCTTTCTGAAGCTAGATCTTTACAGTTGTGTAAGAAAAGTCTCCTCCAGTTTGCAAGTACTTCAGGCTGTAACTGAAAAGGACATCAGGTCCTTAAATAAGCAAAACATAGTGCCAAGTATACAGAATGTCTAGATCTGATATCCAATCTGTCTAGTAGCATGGAGAAACAAAATGGCTGAATTCCTTGATACTGGTACAAGCAGTGTGATGGCTGCAGCATGAACAGACTAAAATCATTTAGCAGGATTGTTACAAAAAAGAATATAAAACTATTTAACATCCAATGGTTACTTGGAAAAAAGGGAAGATTACATAATTAATAGTGGAGCTACACTGATTCAGTCATGCTGCCTTGCAAAACTAACTTTCAATTATCTTTAAAAGTAATTATAGTTAAGTAATTATAGTTAATAAGAAAATTACAGAAAAGTATGCAAGTTATCTATGTGAACACACGAGTTCAAGTTTCTAATCAAGGCTCACACTTTTGCTAACTTCTCAAAATGTTTATCAGTCTCTGGAAGAATGTTGACAATTACAAACTTCTTCATCATATACTTGGTGACATCCTGCTCATTGCAACCATGTAAGTTGCTACCACTGAGAGTTAGTTCAGCTACTTCCAAAACGGTTTCATAAACAGTAGATTAAAATGTGGCTGGAAAGATGGGAACTGTGTTCTTCTCAGACAGAGCGCTGAATGCTGACTGTATCACAGCGAGTATGGAGATTGCACACTGTAATGGTGGACTGTTTTCCAGGGACAACTGACACTGGGAGCTTCAAGTCAGGCCCTTGCTGTGGCAACAAGAAGGACAGCATGGCAGCAAGGACCATTGCAACTGGCAATTCAGTAGGATAGAGCAGTGCTACATATTACAGTGTGTGTGTGTGTGTGTGTGTGTGTGTGTGTGTGTGTGTGTGTGTGTGTGTGTGTGTGTGTGCATGTGCGCGCATGTGAATTTAAAATGTGCTGAAAATATGATTACTGCTTGTGCAGGAGTAGACAGAGGGTATGTAAATACTACCGACAGGCACAATTGCTGCACCACAGCAGCAGTGCATGGGAATGCCTGTCAGTATTTTTCACACTTCTGTGCACCAGGACATGCAATGAGCAATGCACCATAGCCAGATCTGCAGTTTACTGCAGCACATTCCTAGTTGTGCAACGCATTGTGTCTCACAGCTTACCTGCATATTGCAGGGACTGGCATATTCTGCTATGATGGATTTCATCCTCTGCAGCCATAACAGCATTCAGCATTCTATCTTAACAGGACATATTGTTTGACTGCAAATCCTTGTGGCCAAGTGGCTCTCAAACATCCAGTCAGATTATTGCAGCCGTCCCTTCCTTAATACTCTCTCATCCTTCACTCAATTAATTCTATGCATCCTGTCCTCATTTGACTTCATTTGTATTTTTTCTCAGCAAATACATATTATGGCCCTAGTATTTTCTTAAATCTTGAAATGTCTCCTCCTTGCTGATGATCCAAGTCTTTTTCTCTCCTTTCCATCCTTCCTTTAGGACTATACACCTTTCGCTTTCTTCCTAACAATGAGGCGTATCGAAGTTAACATTCCCCTTTCTCTTTCCTTTCAAGTGTGGACTTGCCCAGCTACCCAAGTTTGAAGTCAGACCTCTGCTCACCCATTCCTGCCAGCATTTTGGTGGAGCTACATTATGCACTTTCTACCTGCCCTTCCACGGTATGTCTACATGAGTTAGGCATAGTATCTTGAATAAAGCCTTACCAATGGCCTGTACAGAGAAAGGATGACCCCAGCATCATTGCATTCATTTACTTTGTTATAATACTCCAGCACTATTTTGGTATTCAGCACAACACAGAAACACCACAGAGACTGATTCAGTGAAAGGTGCTTATAACAGAAGATTTTGTTCCATTTGGTGCACCAGTCCGAGGGAATTATTATTTTACTAGAAAAACAGAAAGGTAGTAATATTGACTATTTCTGTTTTTATTATGGGATTTGTGTGACTTATTGCTAGTCAGACACAAATTTAGGTCTAGATTTGGGTTCCTATTACAAGAATGAAGACGCATTCTTTCGAATGCATCTTAGTCGAACATAAAAGACTGAAAAGGCAAACTATCGAAGCGGCTTTTAAGCAAATTCTTTGCTTGGGAAAGAATTTGCTTGGCCACTTCGTTAGTTTGTAATGTGGTCTCAGAGTCGGTATATTTAAGTAGGGGTGTGTGGGGGGCACAGCCCCCCACATTAGGTGGTGTGTGAGGTGAAGCCCCCCACTTAATGCAATGTTTTAAATTGTTTTCTTTTTTTTTTTTGTTGGAACAGCAATTTTTTTCCCTTGGAAAAAAAAATTGCTGTTCTCACAGTTCGACATTGTAAGCTTTCGCTTACATAGGGTCGATTAATCACCGTTCGCTTTTTTAAGTGTTCAGTGATGTAATATAAACCCCAAGATTTTACTTTTCAAACTGCAGTTGTAGTTTGACTGCATTATTTTTAGCAGCTGAATTTTGCAAATGTGGAGTGCTTTTTGCCCTTTTCTGAGGGTTATGCAACCATGGAGTTGGCATATTTAAATTAGAAGGGTACATGCATGCATGTTGGCTTGCCTTGCTGCAGAATTTGCTTATTATATTTATTTTTCCATTGCTGACGCTGCTAGTCCCTCAAAGTTAGTGGCCTATTTTCAGAAGAGACCCAAGGTGGTATTTATATTACTAGGGGAAACTTGATCAGGGAATTTCCCCTACTTTTTGCAGCCACTAGATAGTGATAGAGTACTCCTACAGCAGCAAAGAAGAGGAGAGAAAAGCTATGGAGAGCTTTGAGATGGAAAGTGAGAATTTCGAAAAAAACTTGGGCAGTATGGAGCTTCAGAATGCAAACAAAGATTCCTGTGTGGTGAACATTACAAATGAGCACCATTTAGCTGTCTCAATGGAGCAGGAAGTAACAGAGTATGCTGAGGTGGTGCAGATAACAGAACTGGTGTTAGAATGGCTTGCAGATTAAGCTCTGTTAAAAACAATCAAGCAGGGTAATCCAGGTGACAGTTCTGTTATTTCATGAAGTGAGATAGCAGTTAACTTGTTGTGGAAGTGCTGACGATTAATAATGTGGAAAAGAAGCCAAGTGATGTGGCAGCAGAGAATACAGCAGTAAAAAATTATGCAGCAGTGCCAGAGACAAAAGTAAGAGGAAAACAGCAACAAACTGAGAAGGTGTTTGATTTTGTAGTGGCAGATAATGCAGTAACTAAACCATATGCATCAGTAACAGTAGCAGCAAACTGTAAGTAAAACTGTTTTTTAAAAAGAAAAGACCACCAGTGCGAATAAGAACAACATGACAATGTAATGGACAGATATTACGTACAGGATCGTTTGGCAACCGTTCTGGGTTTTAAAGCTCAAGACATTTGGTATTTTGTACATATTGAGACAAAGACTTTTTGTGAACAAACGTTTGAAACTGAGAGACTGATGATTACATTTTTGGAAATGTATAATAAAAAGAAGGATGTTTATCTGTGAAACAATTGTTTGTTTTCTGGTAGTAACTAAATGTTAAAACAAATGTTAGTTTGCAGTTTAGAGCTGATGAATTAGAGAAGACAATGTTAAAAAATGCATCCAAAACTGGTAATAATAATATATGTGAAACTGCTAATAATATTGTGAAAGTTGGAGACGAGAGAAAATTATGAAACAGGATGCAGGTTGGAAGCTGTTTTGAAATGTGGAAAAAAAAAACATGGTGAAACACCTGGCAAGTGTTCTTTTTGTGGCTGATCATAGAGAGAGATTAAGATATGCTGGCCAGCCTAAATCATGTTTCTTTTGTAGTGACTTTTCTCATTTAATTAATGACTGTGACAAGATACAATGTAACCAGTGTGGGGAGAAAGGACATACAGCAAGAAGGTGACTGCCTGAATGCAGGTTGTGTAAAAAGGATACTTTTAGATGGCTTGCCAAGACCAAACAGTAAATAATGAAAATAAAGGGGAAAAGGAAGAAACCATTCACAAGGAAGGACACCAAGAGGTGGGGGAGAGGGTGAAACCATTCACAAGGAAGGACACCAAGAGGTGGGGGAGAGGGTGAAACCATTCACAAGGAAGGACACCAAGAGGTGGGGGAGAGGGTGAAACCATTCACAAGGAAGGATACCAAGAGGTGGGGGAGAGGGTGAAACCATTCACAAGGAAGGACACCGAGAGGTGGGGGAGAGGGTGAAACCATTCACAAGGAAGGACACCGAGAGGTGGGGGAGAGGGTGAAACCATTCACAAGGAAGGACACCAAGAGGTGGGGGAGAGGGTGAAACCATTCACAAGGAAGGACACCGAGAGGTGGGGGAGAGGGTGAAACCATTCACAAGGAAGGACACCGAGAGGTGGAGGAGAGGGTGAAACCATTCACAAGGAAGGACACCAAGAGGTGGGGGAGAGGGTGAAACCATTCACAAGGAAGGACACCAAGAGGTGGGGGAGAGGGTGAAACCATTCACAAGGAAGGACACTGAGAGGTGGGGGAGAGGGTGAAACCATTCACAAGGAAGGACACCAAGAGGTGGGGGACTAGGTGAAGAATGCAAAGTTCCTGTAATCATGGCTGCACAGGTAAAAAACACACACTCCAAAGCCAAGAACGCAGTATCCATGGGACTTGACAACATCCCAGACTGCATTCTACATGAACTACAGAATGAACTAAGTACCATGTTCAGTCATAGCCTCACCTCAGCCTTTGTGGCCACTGAATGGTGCACAGCGATGTTTATCCCACTCCACAAAATGGGAGCCACCACAGATCCTGGGAACTACTGCCCCCTTAGCCTGATGAGCCTGGTCTGCAAGACCATGGAACGTATCATAATGGAACTTATAAACAAAGACATTGGGAATCTCCAAACTCTGGACCCTACCCAGTTTGGGTTTGTAAAAGGCAGATCATGTCTCCTAAACCTGATAGACTTCTTTGAAGCAGTCACCAAAGTCATAGACGAGGGTAAGGTGGTTCACGAAATCTAAGTAGATCTCGCCAAGGCTTTCAACACCGTCCCCCACTCTGGAATTATAGATAAACTTACTAAACTAGGTATAAATCCCTATGTCACAAGATGGGTTGCCAATTGGCTCATTGACAGAACCCACACTGTGAAAGTATCAGACTCCAAATCTGACTTCAGACCAGTGACAAGTGGAGTACCACAGGGTTCAGTCCTGGGTCCTCTCCTGTTTGGTATCTACTTCTCTGATGTACAGGCTAACACAGAAGGTCTTTGGCTAATGAAGTTCGCAGATGACTGCAAACTAGGAGCCATAATCAAAACTCCTAATGATGTGGACATCCTACAAAGGGCCTCACTGAGACAGATGCCTGGTGTCAAAGCCATGGCCTCGAGGTCAATGCCAAAAAGTGCATTGTCATCCCCTTTGGTAAAAACTTTGTATGCATGAGCTACCACATAAGCAGTAGTTTACTTAACACTGAAAGTGTGATAAGAGACCTTGGGACGCAGGTGGACAGTAGTCTCTCCTTTGATAATCACATTGCCACAGTAGTCAGGAAATCCTTCTATGTGGCACACCTCATCACAAAAGGTTTCTCAACCAGGAAAAAAGAGGTAATTGTTCACCCTCTACTCATCACTCATTAGACCCATTATAGAGTACAACTCCCCTTTTGGTATGCACCTCACAAGACAGCTACAATAACTGGAAAAGCTGCATAAATACCACACAAAGAGGATTACTGGCCTCAAACAGATGCCCTTTGCAGACTGTCACAAAAATCTCCAGCTTTACTCCTTCGCATATCGCCTACTCAGAGGCAATCTCTGCCTAACATTCAAAGCTATGTCAAACCCAGAGCTTTTAGACATGCTCCACTTAAAGAAATCCCAATCCCTCCGAGTTACATGCTCTAGGGACCTAGACCTCGTCACCACAATAAACAGAACATGCTGGAGGAATAGATTCCTGTCCCAGAGACTTCCTATACTCTGGAACAAACTAATTATCTATAGCAAACAAAACTCCTCATTAGCACTCTTCAAGAAAAATATTGATGATTGGATAGGAAATAGGAAATTCAACCTGGGTATCACCTCTGTGGCTTTGCTCAACAAGGGCACAGGAAAATAATTTTCTTGGATGGCAAAAGCCAGGGTACCTTTTTGGCTAGGCTTATATAGGTCCTAGGGCCAATAGCCTAGTGCTTACCTATGAACCTATGAAGAGGAAAAATATGTGTAGTGAAATGAGGTGAGAGAGTGTGTATGCAGGAAGAGAAGTCAGGAGATGAGATTGATACTAATATTTTTTTAAATTCTAGACAGTGAAAAATCTGACTCTGAGGATCTAGGATTATTTATACATAAACCCATGAAAAAATATTCAGTTATAGAAACAGTAAAAATAAGAAAACAGGAATTTAAAAATACTTCTCCTAAACTTAAAAAGAAGAAAAAGTAACAATTTTAGAGTACTTTCAGTAAACATGAGTAGCATCTTTAAACTGTATGAAGGATATGGATACTGGAATGGTGTGCTAAATGTGACAGAGATGTTATTCTGTTAGAGGATGTAAGATTCCTAACAAATAATGAAATGCTGCAAACAGACACTTGTGGGGAGGAAATATAATAAGAAAGTTAGGAAATGAATGTTGTTTTGAAGTGGCTGTGTTATGTAAAAAAACAGTGAAAATACTAAATGTAGCACTGGAACGGATGGAAGGTTGTGGATTTGAGATGGAGAGAATATATTTACAGAATTATAGCACAAAGAAAGAGAGACTCTGTTCATCAAATATTAGACTACGTGGTGGTTTATACAAAAATTATAATTGCAGGGGACTTTGTGTTATAAGCAGAACATGTAAATAGAAAGGGAAAGATGTAAAGAAATACAGGAAGAGATAAAATGTGGTAAATTAGCTTTGTGCAACAAAAATCAAATGACTTATAGAAGGGGCAATTGGATCTGAAATTGAGGTTTGGGGGTAGCAGATGGCAACACAATTGTGGTCAGTTTTTCAGACCATTTAGCAATATGGCTGGAGGTGATGGAAGAAAGGGAGTATATTAAATAGGAAAGGGAACAAAAAAAATGAGAAATTGTGGGATGAGCTTGGACAGTGGGAAGTACTGCAGTTATGGAAGAATCATATAACTATGAATGACTTCTATAAAAATGGGTCTGAATGGTGGACTGGGTTAAAAAAAGAAGTGTTTTTTCCAATGGCAGAATGATGTAAAAAAAGAAGAGAAAGTGAAGTGAGGGAAATATATAAAAACATATTAAGAGAATTTAGAGAATAGTGCAAAGTAGTATTATGATATGGAAAATTAAATAAATATAAAAGTAATAGAGAAACAATTAAGGCATTATAGTTTAGGCAGATATATTATTTACAAGGGAGAAGGGAGGAGGTATCTGCATATTTGGGTAAAATAGTAAAGGAAGATATTATTATAATGCAGGAAATGAAAAATAGAAAAGGAATGGTAAAAAGAGCACAACAGCAAATTATGAGTTTTGTACTACCATATGTGGAAAGTATGTAGAAGAGTAAAACGAAGGAACATAAAAGAGAGTGGAAATAAAATATTCCAAAACAAGTTAAGGAACATTTTGAAAAATAAATTATTATTATTATCAGTGAAGTAGATGAAGTACCTAGGAAAGTAAATATTGATTCAAAATCAGGTGATTGTATAAGCTATGCAAGAAATTAATGGGATGGCAGAGTATTTTGTAAATGTACTGAATGAATGGTTGAAGGGTTTGTTTATAAAGAGTTTGCAGTGGGATATTAAAATGTATATAGAAGAAAGATGAGAAAAATAAAATAAAAATGGAGCCCCATCACACTAAATGACACTGCTTATAAATTTGTTATGAGAATAATATGGAGGGGAATGGAAGGAAAGACGAGGGATATTTTGGAAGAAAGCATATAAAATACCCCATCTATGAAACAGGGTCACCATCAATGTAAAGCAGAGTACCTCCCTAATCCAGTTCAAATGCAACTTGGACAATTTGATGGGAAACCAGAAATGCATCCCTGGTTTGGCACCTATGTCTCTAATGCACACAGGTAACATGTAAATGGTTCATCTCCCAGGCCTATGCTTACCCTTATCAAGGGTATCAGAACTCATCAGAGATTTGGGATGCATGGCTAGGCTTACAAAGGTCCTCATGGTCGTTAGCTTAGTAAACACCTATGAACCTATGAAGGGATGTCAAGATTTGTTATTGGTTGCAAGAAAAATTCTGGATGATAAAAGAAAAAGGGAAGATGTGAAACTTATGGTAAATGATATTAGTAAGTCATTTGATACAGTAGGACATGATGCCTTGTGGGATGTTATAGAGAAGTATATTCTCCTTGAGAGTCACCTCACCAAACTAAGCATGATTTTCATAGGCACCACCTGTTAAAATGTAAAAGTATGCATGCTTTTACATTAAATATTAACTGCTGCTACAGAGTCATTCTTGTTCCCTTCATTAACGTCTAAGTCAGGAATTGTATCAGGTTAGGTTGGGGAGACCAAAAGATAATTTATTTATTTTGTATGTTTGCTGATCAGGTAAACACACTAAGCAGAACCAGTTATGTATAGCAGTGACTCAGGAGAACTCTGATTAGAAACATGCTTTGAGTCATACAGCTAAGAGGTAGAGTCAAACACAAGCTTCCAGGATGAAGCTTGTTAGCAAGTCAACAAAAATCAAATCTGAATAAGGAGGTACTGATAACAGTGACTTATCCTTACCCGTACATTACAGTGCATGTACATGTAGCTCTGATTGTCTTAAGAGTAAGATACACTGGACAATGGCTCCTGTATTAGCGATGTGAGGGTATTGTCTTACAGAAGGAAATAGGTTTTAGTTTTTGTTGACGTGCGATTTTGAACCAATTTCTTCATTTGGAAACGTATTTGCGCATATTACTTTTGGAAAATTGGTATGGAGTCTGTTATAGATTCATAGGTTTCTAGATAAGTACTAGGCTAGCTGCCCTTGTGGGCCATTTTAAGCCTAGCCAATTTGTTTTTTTATACTCAAATTCATCTATCCCATTTGGTTATAGATTGGCCTTACCAATCCCATGGTTGATAATTACATATTACCACAATGAGAAAAACTGGGATCATACCATAGATAATTGGAAGGGAACCATGCATGGAAAAAAGCATTTAGGGGCTGATTCTATACATCAGTAGTACAGGGGATAGTCCTGGGGTACATTTTCTGTTTCCCATCCATAGATCCAAGTTACGCTTTAATATTGTAGGGATGAACTTTGTTTTACATGGATGGGGAGTCTGTTCCAGAGCAGCTGTATCCTCTGCAAGATACACCTGTTTCTCCAAACTGTACTGCTGATGTTGCAGAAGAGGTTTAAATCCCTAGACTGAGTATTTCTGATGCCATTTGATTTGTTGATGTGCAGTAAATCCATTAGTATTTGGTCAGAGGATCCCTGTATGCTAGAAACAGGTCACATCTTAGCAATCTGTAGGACACTGAGTATATTGACTGGACTTTGAGTCAGTCAATGCAGGTCATGTTGGTTACTCCTTCTGTCTTTTTAGTATGGTATCTCTGTGGGTGCTTCAGTGGCTGCATGTGTCTGAACAATATCTTACTATGCAACAACTAAGAGTGACCAGATTCGATTTTGCAAACTGTAGCAGCTTGCCTAACAGCCCTGTTCCAGGCCTGTTATGACCTGAGTGTTTCCTGGTGTTATCCATGCACAAGGGAATTTCCATTTGCTGAGGCATCTTCCATTTACCACGTAGGACTATAGGGTTCTACCACGCATTCATAAAACACCAATTGTATTAATGACAGGGAAGCATCTCTTTCAAAATTAGTTTCATATTCCTACAAAGACTCTCACATTGTTTAACTTGTTCATATTACCATATTGGCATTGTTTTCCTTGCTGGCCCTCTGATTCCTGTGTAAATGCAGAACTTTAAAACTTATTCAGTATGTCTGTATGACCTGTTGAATATCTTTGGACTTTTTGATCTCCCTTGCAAGTAACCTAGTCTGCTGACTACTATATTTCCTAATGCATCTAAGCAGTTTATTCTGCCTACCCCGCAGCTAGTGACTGCCTCTGTCTCCTGTCCTCTGGGGCATGCCAAGCTTCACTGCCTTTTTTTCTGATATATTCAAATGCATTTTTCACATCCTTATCAACAAGACAAAATCCACAGAGTCCCTCAAAGTTTCAGTAAGCCAAGTGTCACACACTTAGCCTAAAACAACAAACACTGTAAGAAACTTTCCACCAGGTGTTCTCATTGGAGTAAATATACACAAATACTCCCCAGATGTGAAACAGTTTGAAGCTAGTACTGGTATTAGCTGTTATAAAAAATTAAATAAACAAAGTTGTTTGTAAGAAGTATGGTTTATTAGCTCCTGCAGGAAGAGTGGAAGTGTTTTATGACTTCCAGAAGCTGCGTCAGATTTTAACAAGTCTATGTGTGTGCTTATTATTGACACAGATGTGCTAAAACATGGCAGTTTTTAGCTATGGGGTTGGATGGGAACCAGAAGTCAGATGACTAGATGTATGTGATGTCATTCTGGAATCCATCACTAACATAATGTTTTAATTACTAGTTGAGACTGAATTCTCGGAGCACTCTGTTTTTGGAAACTGACTAAGGAAGAAGGTCCCTTAACCTACTTCACCTTGCCTTGCTGTAGTAAGTAACTTTACTAGGGAATAATAATTCTTTAGATCAGTCAGGAAAATATAGAGAGATCCGTTAAGTATTGTTTTTCTGTAACTGTGTGAACCTGCTCCCTGTGTTATTTTTAATATTTCCTGTGATTGAAACTCTGGTGTTTAATGTAAGTAGATATTTGATATGTTTATGTTCTTTTATTATTTATTGTTAAATATATTTAGACTTTTCATTGTGGCTGGTCCTTTGGATAATATTTTAACCTTTGAGAGTATTACTATCTGTTTGGTGACTCTGTGGCCACTTCTGAAAGCTTTACTCCATTGGTCAAACTACCATTCATATTAATATTAATCTGACTCAGTGTAATTGGGTACCCTTGTAAGAGCCTTAGATTAGCTGGCTTGGGAGTGTCTGGTGGCAGTAACTACCTTGTAGTCTGGGCAGAAAGGACATATATAGTAAACCTGTGCTAGCCTTTCCCAGGTGTGTGTGTGTGTGTGTGTGTGTGTGTGTGTGTGTGTGTGTGTGTGTGTGTGTGTGTGCAAATCAAATCTTAAAGAGTGTGTCTGAAAGCTACTTGGGGCAAGGATATAAAGCACTGGTTTCACAGAGAGGGTGCTGGAGGACTTGGCTTGGACACTCGACTGAGGACTTAACTCAATAGTTGTACCAGTGGGGAACCTTACTGAGGATCTGGAGAGAGACAGAGAGACAAACCCCGACCCTGCGCTGAGTGTATTTCCTATGTGCTCTTAAGGGAAATTGTGCTTGATGCAGAGAGACATCTGGAAATACTGGATGCATGCATTTTTGTTCCAAGTGAATGTCCCTCTACAGTGTCAGTGGTGAGGGTTCAGGCTCCTTGATTACTGGCCCAAAGGGGGACATCACAGAAAGTTTCTTAATGTTTGGCTCTCATCCTGTTCCCTGCATTTCATCTTTCTGTTGGCCATTTTGTTCATTCATTATGTCTGTCTCATCCTGTTCCTACATTTCATATTTCTGTAGGCCATTCTGTTCATTCATTATATCTGTCTGATCCTGTTCCCTGCATTTCATAGGATCATAGAATTATAGAAGGTTGCTACCTAGCCAAGTTTTCCCCCTTTTTTAATGGTACTTTTAGTAGACCTGATTCAACATCTGCTGCCCCTGTCCATGAGGGACTTAGGTGAAACCCCCAGGGGTAAATTTGCAATTCCCCATCTAATTATCCAGATTACACTTGAAAAGGGTCGGTGAAGGGCTTTGTTTTACTAGGATTGGAAGCTTATTCCAAAGTAGGGGAGCCTCTGGGAGATGAACCTATTTCTCCATCATGTCCTATTATGGCTTGTCATGTTGAGGTCACTAGAGTGGGTGCAGCGAGTACCATTTGTCTTGCAAATGTGTAGCATTTCCATCAGGGCAGGATCTGTTGTTGCCCTATAAGCTAGCCAGAGATCACCCATTGACTAGTCTGTACGACACAGATTATAGTGACAGGGATTTAGTCTATCAGGATACGACAGGTGTTGGACACCTTCAATTTTCTTTGTAAGGTACATTTAAAATCTCTCTAATTGTTGGAGGTGCCTGGCGAGGTACATGCCAAAGGGTGTATTGTACTCTATAATTGGTATAATAAGGGAAGAGTACAGGGGGAGTTATAACCTCTTTTTCTGGATGCAATGCCCTTATTAATGAGATGGGCAACACAGAAGGCTTTCCTTGCCACTGAAGAGACATGATGGTCAAAGGAGAGGTTGCTGACAACCTATGAGCTGAGATCTCTTACTACGGATTGGGTACTTAAGTTGTTGTTGTTAATGTGGTACTTTGAAGGAACATCTCCCTTTTTAGCATTTAACTTGGCCTGTGACTTTGCTACCAGTCACTGGTTTGAGTAAGACCTTCCTGGAGGGTATCACTATCACTAGGGCATTCAATGATCCTGTCTTTCTCTAGGCCGTTCTGTTCATGCATTACATCTGTCTCATTCTGTTTCCTGCATTTTGTCTTTCTGTAGGCCGTTCTGTTCATCCATTACATCTGTCTCATTCTGTTCCCTGCATTTTGTCTTTCTGTAGGCCGTTCTGTTCATCCATTACATCTGTCTCATTCTGTTCCCTGCATTTTGTCTTTCTCTAGGCCATTCTGTTCATTCATTACATCTGTCTCATTCTGTTCCCTGCATTTTGTCTTTCTCTAGGCTGTTCTGTTCATCCATTACATCTGTCTCATTCTGTTCCCTGCATTTTGTATTTCTGCGGGCCATTCTGTTCATCCATTACATCGGTCTAATTCTGTTCCCTGCATTTTGTCTTTCTCTACACCATTCTGTTCATCCATTACATCTGTCTCATTCTGTTCCCTGCATTTTGTCTTTCTCTACGCCGTTCTTTTCATCCACTACATCTGCCTCATGCTGTTCTCTGCATTTTATCTTTCTCTAGGCCGTTCTGTTCATCCATTACATCTGTTCCCAGCATTTTGTCTTTCTGTAGGCTGTTCTGTTCATCCATTACATCTGTCTCATTCTTTTCCCTGCATTTTGTCTTTCTGTAGGTCGTTCTGTTCATCCATTACATCAGTCTCATTCTGTTCCCTGCATTTTGTCTTTCTCTAGGCCATTCTGTTCACCCGTTACATCTGTCTCATTCTGTTCCCTGCATTTTGTCTTTCTCTAGGCCGTTCTGTTCCTTCATTACATCTGTCTCATTCTATTCCCTGCATTTTGTCTTTCTGTAGGCCGTTCTGTTCATCCATTACATCTGTCTCATTCTGTTCCCTGCATTTTGTCTTTCTGTAGGCCGTTCTGTTCATCCATTACATCTGTCTCATTCTGTTCCCTGCATTTTGTCTTTCTGTAGGCCATTCTGTTCATCCATTACATCTGCCTCTTGCTGTTCTCTGCATTTTATCTTTCTCTAGGCCATTCTGTTCATCCATTACATCTGTCTCATTCTGTTCCCAGCATTTTGTCTTTCTGTAGGCCGTTCTGTTCATCCATTACATCTGTCTCATTCTTTTCCCTGCATTTTGTCTTTCTGTAGGTCGTTCTGTTCATCCATTACATCGGTCTCATTCTATTCCCTGCATTTTGTCTTTCTCTAGGCCATTCTGTTCATCTGTTACATCTGTCTCATTCTGTTCCCTGCATTTTGTCTTTCTCTAGGCTGTTCTGTTCATCCATTACATCTGTCTCATTCTGTTTCCTGCATTTTGTCTTTCTGTAGGCCGCTCTGTTCATCCATTACATCTGTCTCATTCTCTTCCCTGCATTTTGTCTTTCTCTACGCCGTTCTGTTCATCCATTACATCGGTCTCATTCTGTTCCCTGCATTTTGTCTTTCTCTAGGCCGTTCTGTTCATCCATTACATCGGTCTCATTCTGTTCCCTGCATTTTGTCTTTCTCTAGGCTGTTCTGTTCATCCATTACATCTGTCTCATTCTGTTCCCTGCATATTGTCTTTCTCTAGGCCGTTCTGTTCTTCCATTACATCTGCCTCATTCTGTTCCCTGCATTTTGTATTTCTGCAGGCCGTTCTCTTCATCCATTACATCTGTCTCATTCTGTTCCCTGCATTTTGTCTTTCTGTAGGCCATTCTCTTCATCCACTACATCGGTCTCATTATGTTCCCTGCATTTTGTCTTTCTGTAGGCCGTACTGTTCATCCATTACATCTGTCTCATTCTGTTCACTGCATTTTGTCTTTCTGAAGTCCATTCTGTTCATCTATTACATCTGTCTCATTATGTTGCCTGAATTTTGTCTTTCTGTAGGCCGTTCTGTTCATCCAGTACATCTGTCTCATTTTGTTCCCTGCATTTTGTCTTTCTGTAGGCCATTCTGTTTGTTCATTATGTCTGTTCTTTCCTCTTTTGTCAGGCAGTAGTCTTCTCTTTCTACGTCACTTTCTTCTCTGGCACACGGCATTGCATCCTACTACTCGTTTACTGCTTCTCACTAAAATAAAGTCAGTTGTAGAGCAGCTGAATTATGATAGTGTAACTGACAGAAAAGTGTCAAAGCCAAAGTCACAAACAATCCAAATGTGCAAGACATTTCAATAAGAACAGCTATATTCAACGAATCAAGAACAGAAATGCTCCCTAAAAAGCCTTACTCTCAAACCTCTAATACAAACAAAGAATAAATGAAAATGAATAATAAAACAGTATATCCACACAAACCAGTTAAATAAAGATTTAGCCCTTTCATCTAAAACTTAGACTTCTTCAGAATAAGGTCCTTCCTACAAAAAAGCATTTTAAATTCACACCGAAGTGTAACATAATACCAATGTCCCGTGAAAACTACTAGGTTTTTTGAACCACTGTGAAGATATCTGAAGGAACTTTGTTTAAAAAGACAGTGACACAAGTTTATCATACAAATTCAAGAGAAATTGAATAAGCATGTAGATATATACATGCTCAGCATTATAATCATAAACATTAAATACAAAAAAACTGAAAAACAATATGTCATGTCCATCTAAACATACATAATTAGTCATATAAACAGATAAATAAAATAAAGTCAAGTGAAATAAAATGTAAAAATAAAAACTGTATACTGTACATGATCTCTTCTTACACACACAGTTAATACTGAAGGGGTCATTGATGCTTGGGAAAATGTTGGCACCTAAAACTATTTGCACTGTAGTTCTCTGCATTCCAACTGATTCTTCCAATTATATGTGGACAGCTGCATTCAATTTCTCAATAACTGTAAAAAGAAACCTAGTGAACCCAGGACAAACCAGAATGTGTTTAGGGCATTGTTGATGTTGTCCATCCTAATACAGCAATCATGTTTATATGTACGCTCTCTAATGGTTCCTTTGATTTTACCAATGAATGCCATGTGTAAGGGGCAGTTTGTTGTATAACCTACTACCCTGGTGCCACAATTGGCTCTGGAAAGGTTCCTAAACTGTTTTTTTTTTTTTGTTAAAATATCTCCACTATTGTTAATTTCAATAAAAGGGTGTTGTTTATAACTGTGACATCTCCTAGTGCCCACAGTAACTGTAAAATGAACAACATCCCATTTATTATTGATGTTAATGTCACTCTTAAAAGTGGATGATATGCCACAATGTCCCTTATATGGTCAAAATGGGTGAGGGTACTCCAATGGATGTCAAAAATATCCTTGATGTAAAGCACCCTATTGGAATA
Organism: Protopterus annectens; assembly: GCF_019279795.1. Taxonomy (NCBI): domain Eukaryota; kingdom Metazoa; phylum Chordata; order Ceratodontiformes; family Protopteridae; genus Protopterus; species Protopterus annectens. The sequence goes on along the minus strand of NC_056729.1, from coordinate 1,874,208,418 downwards.
AGTTAAATAAATCTCTGCTGAGGTGCATTTTCCATAGCAATCTGGAGTTTTACTCATAGGTTCATAGTTAGGTTAATAGTTATATACTAGGCTAATAACCACCAGGGCCTTTCTAAGCCTAGTCATGCAGTCCAACTCAACAATGTCCCTACATATAATGGACATTTATTAGGAGGGAATATGTTAGAAAGTTTCTAGAGGTTATGTGGAGGGTACATTGGTTTGGGATTTACTGTCTGCCTCTGTCTATCAGACTCCCTACACTATGGAACAGAATCCCAGTCCATGTGAGGCAGAGCCCCTCACTGACTCTGTTCAAGAGAAATCTTGACGAGTGGATGGGAGATCGTAGGTTTACCCCGGGAATCATCTCTGTATCACTGCTGGACAGAGGCACAGCAAACTAATGGGTATAGTATTCTCATCCTAAGGGGTGGTGAAAGCCACACACACTCTGGCTAGGCTTATAAATGCCCTAGGGCAGATAGCCTAGTATGAACCTATGAACCTATGAACCTATACATAAGGGCAAGACACAGGGTGAATTTCTGACTTCCCATCATTGGTCAAGGTTACTCTTTAATAAGGTATGGATGGACTCCGCTTCATATGGACAGGCCTGTTCCAGAACATGGGGATCATCTGACACATATATCTGTCTTGCCAGCATGTCTTATTTATGTTACAAGCAAAATTTAAATCCTTGAATATAGTGGTTCTGATGCTGTCTGTTTTGCAGATGTGCAAAAGTTCCATTAGAGCTGGATCTGTGAAAGCCTCATACTGCAGACATAGATTGCCTCTCAGTAACCTGTAGGAGACAGAATATAGAAATAGGGCTTTAAGGTGCTCCATAGAGGACAGTGTGTTTGTACCCTGGGTTCTACTGGTAAGGAACCTTTGTGGGCATTCCAGCAATTGTATATGTTTGTTCAGGTACATGCCAAAAGGGGCATTATACTCAATGATGGGTCTGATAAGGGCTGAATAAAGTGGCACTCTTCATAGATTGTTACTAGGCTAACAACCCGGGGGAGGGGGAGATTTCAAAACCTAGCCATACATTTTCATGAAAGAATAATGATGTCCTGTGTCCAAATAGGACATCGAGGGCCAGGCATTTCTAAGCTACCTTTGTCCATAAGGGACATGGGTGCCAGGCCTGGTGTAAATTTCCTATTCACCATCTGCTGGTTTAGGTTGAGCTTAAACTGGGTAATAGACATACTAAGTTTTACATGGATGGGAACTCTGCTCCACAGGAGGGGCAGTCTCGGGGACAAATATATGTCTCTCCAGCATGTTCTGTTTAAGTCACAGACAAAATTCAGGTCCCTAGACCTTGTATTTCTGTTACTCTTTGATTTATGAATATGCTGGAGATTCATAAGTGTGGGGTTTGCAGATGCCTTGTAAGCCAGGCATAGATCACCCCTCAGTAATCTATAGGAGACTGAGCAGAGGGAAAGGCCTTTAAGGTACTCTGCATAAGGCAGGTTTGTTACACCTTGTTTCTTTGCCTTTGTCCTCATTTATCATGTCCATTTTGATTCTTTCCATGGCCTTACATATGAAGCTGATAAGACTTATGGGCATGTAGTAACTTACCTAGATCTATTACTTCCTTGGACCTGGATGCTATATCCTTACTTATAAGTTGGGTGGTATGTAATAATTTTCTACTACCTTGGCCACAGGTTGGTCAAAGACCAGATTACTGTCTGCATATGTTCCAAGATCCCTGACCACTGGGTCATCTCTTAGGGATGTCTTATTGATAAAGTAATTAGCCTGGGTGGCAGTTTTCCCAAAAGGCACTATAATATATTTCTTGGCATTGCATTTTAGTCTGTGACTTTGATACTTGTCATTTGTCTATGTTAGACCCTCTTATAAGATGTTTATGTAATGCAGGTGTAGAATATGAATGGTCAAAGCATGTGTTCAAGGAGATTGAATATGTGAAATCCTATATGTATCGAGATGAACTTTGTACTACAAACTATTGAGTAAACTGTAAATAATGGAAAAGTACTAAAAAACAAGAGCCTGTTTTATAGCAGGAAATGTGCCTTATATGGAAGTGTATCCAATTTTCTTTCTCTGCCTAGAGATGTAGTAATGTGAACTGCTTTAAGCCTATGGGTAAACCACTGATTGTTTAATTGTCTTTTGTACTATTTTAATCAGTCTAGTTTATATTTTTGTACTGTCAGCAATATCACCAGCATATAAGCTTATGCATTCCTTTGTTCGGAGAGTCTCCTTGGTACTTTCTAGAAGGCTCCAACACGTGTGTAATAAATACCACTGAAAGAAAGGAAGAAGTGGCTTGTCTTCATTTAAGGTAAAATATTAAATACAACAATTGGTGCCATTTACTCAGATCTGAATTGACAACGGCTGCGGTAGTTGGGGATTGGACGAAGTACTGCTAGTAAAAGGGCCCATGACAGAATTTTCTGTTCTGGCAGTGTTTCTTTCATTTCCTGTACTTGCCTGCTTTACAAATTTGGTATTGATAATCTTACAGAAATGTAATAATTCCTCTCATTCAGTTGTTCTGAGGTAAGTGGCATGCATTTTTTTCCTTTTCTCTCTGCTATTGATTGTGCAGTATGAGAGTGGGTTAAAATGAAAACACTGGCGACATGAGTGAAAGGAGATACGAGAGTGGGGAAAATGACGTTTACAAAATGTCACAGCTACATCTGTAGAATACAGAATAGCTTATTGTGTGAAAATGGGAGCGAGTGTGGGAACCATAAAAGAGCCAGAAAGAGGTACACCAGTTGGTTATATGTCTTTTCGTGTGTCCCGGGACAGCTGTATGTTTATAAGTCAGTGGGTCGCCCTCACTGAGGGTGATGGTAAACTCGCCTTTCCAGAAAATGGTAGTTTTAATAAAAATATTTTGCTTAATCTCCAAGGAAAATTAAAGAGAAAAGGGAGAATACCAGGGTTGTGCTGGGCAGCATTTAGTGATTGGATGACAGAGGCGAAAGAAAGAGAAAAGGATTCGGTTATTAGTAGTCTAAAAGATAATCAGCAGAAATTAAAAGAACAATTGAGGGAATTACAACAAACTGCTAGTAATTTAGATATAGTAAACAGTAAATGCTTGAAGGACCCACCCTTTAAGGGGCTTTATCCTGTGAAGGAATTAGCTAAATTACAGATAACTGAATCGTCGGAAGATGATAATGCTTGGCTCCCCCCACCACCAACTGCACCACCTATTGCACCCCTGCAGTATCAGCCCCCCCCTCGCTCAACAAGGAGCGGAAGCACAGCAGCCAGATTCCACCACTAAAGACTTCACCCCTAGAGAAAGAGAACAAGCTCTGGACAGTCACTCTAGTGACTCCGATCCGGACACAAGCGATAGAAAAAAAGGGACCAAAAACTCGTAGTAAGTCTCATAAAGAAGCAAAAGCCGTAATGTATTTTAAAGCTAAACCCTACTATAAAGGTAAAAGAAAATGACATTTACACCAACTAAGGCATTTTGGTCAGTTTCCCGCTATAATTGACAGTGGGGATGGGCATTTTGGACCAGATAAATTTAATCCAGATTCAGGGTCAGAGTCGTCAGACGACTACAGATTGTTACCTTTGAGGGAGGTACCTAACCCAGCTCATGCTAGAAGTGCACAGGAACCACCGATCATTGTAGTCCCTAGGGCGTGGTCGGCGGTTGATTTTCAAGCCATTACTAAATTGTTACTGCCTATTCGTACTAATCCAGCTAAGTTCCAGAGTGTGCTGGCAGGACATATTTGTTTACAAAATCCTACAATAGAAGAAGTTAAGGCAGTTCTTCAGTATGCCATACCAGCTGATCTGATGAAACAGATTTGGGACCATGCCAATGTCCCTACTCTGATTCCAAAACATGATGCACACAGAGATAATGGGTTTGAAGTGGTCAGACAGTGTATAATAGATGCTATCACAGTAATAGTTCCACCCACACCCAACTGGTCCAAAATCAAGTCAGTTCTTCAAAAAGAAGATGAACCTGTGGATGAGTATTTAAATTGTCTCACTGAAGCCTTTGAGGCTTATTCTGGGTACCCCAAACCCACCGAAGGGCCGGCACAAATGGGTTGTCGGCTGCTTTCGTAGATGGGTTATGCCCACGAGTACGGGATAAGCTAAAGGAAGTGTGTTTAAACTGGCCTAATCTTGGATTGCACAAATTAGTTACACAAGTGCAATATCTCTCCGACCACTTAGCACAGGAAAAAAAGAACTTACAAGAGAAATTGGTTAAAGCACAGATTCAAATGTGCACTGCCTTTGGGAAGTGTGGACAGGGTGGACGCCAAGGGGCTGGAAACCAAAATAGACAAAACTGACAGGAAAATCGATCAGCCACACCCCAAAATCAAACAGAGTGTTTCAATTGCGGCCAAATAGGCCATTGGAGAAATGAATGTCCATATCTGGCTGAGCAACCTGCCCCACCCACTGATACGTCACCTCAGTGGAACTCTAATTGGGCTCCATCCAATCGGTAGTCATCACAATGAAGGTTCCCTGAACAAAGACAATAGCAGTTGTACCCTTTCATACCTGTGGATCAAGATGGACCACATGTTATGTTACTTGTCAAAAATAAACCGTACCCCTTCTTGATTGATACTGGAGCATCCAAATCTATGTTAGCCGGCAAAGCAGAAATAAATGTCCCCTCTCCAATAACGTAACTAGAGTGGTAGGTATCTTTGGCATTCTTATTGAATATTCTGAAGCCATTCCAGTCACAGTAACTTTGGGACCTTTACAAGACAATCATGCATTTTTAGTAGGACTCTCAGCACCTTTAAATTGATTGGGAAGAGATTTGCTCTGTAAGATGGGAGCAACTATATTCTGTACCGCTGAAGGAGTATATTTACAAGTACCTTCAGATAAACAAGATAGTATTTTGGCTACTTTAGATGAAAACGTCACTCTGCAAACAATGTGTATGCAGTCCGACCTTGATAAGAATAAGCATTTAACCTCATTACCCTCTCATCTGTGGACCACTCATGATAATGATGTTTGGTTTCTAATTTCAGCCACTCCTGTTAAAATAACCTTAAAACCCGGAGCAAAGTTACCTCGGGTACCACAGTACCCTTTGATGGTAGAGGCCACATCTGGTATTGCCCCTGTCATTTCTGCCCTGGTACAACAAGGAATTATAGTACCTACAACAAGTCCATGTAATACTCCAATTCTACCAGTAAAGAAACCTGGTAAACAAGCTTACAGATTTGTACAAGATTTGCGAGAAGTCAATAAAGCTGTCTTGCCTGTTTTCCCAATTGTACCAAACCCAGCTACAATTTTAAGCTGTATCCTACCTACAGCACATTTTTTTATGGTTATAGATATTTCATCAGCTTTCTTCTCTATCCCAGTACATGCAGATAGTCAGTATTTGTTTGCATTCACTTATAAAGGCCAACTGTATACTTGGACCTGACTGGGGTAGTCAAGGGTATGTAGAATCTCCAACCCTGTTCTCCAGAGAGATGCACAGATAACTGCAGGATATACAATTACCACCACATTCAGTATTGTAGATGATATTCTTATCGTTTCACAAGATACCCAGTCTTGTATAGAGGACTAGCTTCTAGTTTTAAGGTTTTTAGCTGAACGAGGTTTTAAGGTAAATAAATCTAAATTGCAGTTTGCTCAAGAAAAAGTACAATACCTGGGACACATAATTTCTATGGGTTCACATCAAATACTTCCAAGTAGAATCATCTCCATTCAGACTGCTCCCCACCCTGTAACTCAGAGACAACTCAGGGGATTCCTCGGCATAGCAGGTTATTGTAGACAGTGGGTGCCCAATTTTTCAGAAATTTTGGCCCCTCTTTACAGCTTCTAAAAAAGGAGGTCACAGACCCTCTGCCTTGGTCCCCTGAACATGAAAATGCCTTTCAGGCTATTAAAACGGCATTGATAAACCCACCTGCCCTGGGGCTCCCAGATTATTCTATACCCTTTGTTTTCTTCTGTTGTGAAAGAAATAAAACTGTCCTGGGCCTGCTGGCGCAAGCGCACACAGGATGCTATCGACCTATAGCATATTACAGTACACAGTTAGACCCTGTTGCTTCTGGCTACCCACCCTGTTTACAAGCAGTGTCAGCCACTGCTGTTTTGATTGATATGGCAGCACCATTGACATTAGGACATGACACTATACTAGCAGTGCCTCATGCGGTAGAAGCGTTACTTCTAAAAACAAAAACTCAATATCTTTATAATGCTCACCTCACTAAATATGAGTTAAGTTTATTAAGTAATCCCGCTGTTCAAATTACACGTTGCCCACCACTAAACCCTGCTTCATTAATTCCAACTAGTGACGAGGGTGAACCACATGACTGTATGCTTGTAGTTAACACTGTTCCCTTGCTTAATCCTGATTTAGTTCTTTTTGTAGATGGATCCTGTTTACGAAATATTTTGGTAAACTTCAGGCTGCATGGTCAGTCTGCTCGCCATCTGAGGTTTTACAAACTGGGCAATTACCACCTGGCACTTCTACACAAGCCGTGGAATTAGTGGCACTTTCGCATGCATGTAAAATGGCCAAAGACAGATCTGTTACTATTTATACTGATTCACGTTATGTCCATGGTGTTGTTCATGATTTTTGTACCCTATGGAAGGAAAGGGGGTTTTTGACATCCTCTGGGGCACCAATTAAAAATTACCTGTATATTGATCACCTCTTACAGGATTTATTATTACCTTCCAAAATTGCTGTTGTCAAGTGTGCAGCTCACCAGTCTAATGACTCCCTAGTAGCTAAGGGAAATAATTTAGCTGACTGGGCAGCCAAGCAGGCTGCTCTTTCAAATACTGTTCAAGGAAAATTTCTGCAGCCTATCTTACAAACAGTCACTTTTGACACTACTGTATTGAAAGCTTTACAAAGTGAAGCATCGGAATCAGAAAGAAAAACATGGCTGGCCCACAGTTGTTTCCAATGTTCTGATTCAATTTGGCAGCACCCTGATGCCAGATTAATTTGCCCTACATCCATGCTAAATTCTCTTATAAAAGTGTATCATTTGCCAGCTCATGCAGGGGTACAAGCATTGATCAAACAAATCCAGAAGGATTGGTTTGCCTCAGGACTTTCTGCTTCTGTGCAACATTTTGTGAGCACATGCTCCATTTGTTTACAGCACAACATTTCAAAGGGCACTCTGGATCCCGCTCAACCTGTGCCAAAACTTATGGGACCATTTTGTGCTTACAATGGGACTTTATTGAACTTTCACCTTGTGCTAGTTTTAAATATGTTTTGACTATTGTTGATATTTTTTCGGGGTGGTTAGAAGCCTACCCATGTTCTAAAAATTATGCTATTTCAGTTGCAAAAAAATTGTGTTATGAATTGATACCTCGTTTTGGTGTTCCTTGTCAAATATATTCTGACCGAGTAACACATTTTACTGCTAAGTTAGTTGAATCATTGTGTACAATGTTAGGCATTACTTTGAAATGTCATTGTCTGTACAAACCACAGGCATCAGGTATTACTGAAAACCAGACTTGCTAAAGTCACTTCAGAAACAGGCCTAACTTGGGTACAGGCCTTGGCACTAGCCTTACTTTCCATGCGGTCACAACTGCATCCTACTAAGGGTCTTTCTCCACATGAAAGTCTCATGGGTCGCCCTTTGCGTATGCCCATGACACTACCACCACCTTTTTCTGAATATGATGCATTTGATAATGATATTCTTTTGTATTGCAAATCTCTTGTTTCTTTCTTACAGTTTCACCACTGACGAGAAGCAGCTGCTCAACATCTTCCTGATCCTTTTCTAGCCTCCACTTTGCAACCAGGAGATTGGGTCTATGTTAAATCCTTTTCTAGAAAAACAGCACTCCAGCTGTGCTGGAAGGGGCCCTTCCTGGTTCTTCTAACAACGTCATCTGCTATGCGACTGCAGGGATCTACAACTTGGATCCACATTTCACACGTCAAAAAAGTTGTGCCGTCTGAAGATCAACAGCCTTTACCTTTTTCAACTCCAGATTCTCCTCCCATTGCTACGCGTACTCGCAGGAGAACTGTTCCAGTACCTGACAATGCCTAATATTTACCCTTTTGGAAAACTCCAAACTTCTGACACTACACAGACTCAACCACCATTTCCACAAAAATATTGGACAATCATTTTGGTGGTCATTCTTGTTGTACTATTATTTTTGCTGTGGCCATTTTTATTTGCTGCTCCATCGATGCATCACACCAAATGAGCTATTTGGCACCCACCTTTCAACACCTATCAAGCCATAAAATATGTCTATGCTTCTACATTCAACATCTCTAACTGCTGGATCTGTACTTCCATTCCCTCCATACATGGGGGATTGTCATTGGCTGCGGCTCCACTAAGTATCATTGATACGTAGACTAGTCTACTTGACAACACTGCTAACATTACATCCAGTAAATCTATTGCATTACAACTTTCTCTCTGTTGCAATGGAACTCTGTGTTTCCAACAGAATTACTCAAGTCAACATCACTGGACTCGAAAAATGGGACAAAGTATCTGCAACATGACAATCGAATACCAGTGCAATTATACAGAAGGAAAATGCCTAGCCTCGGGCTGTCGAGTTTCATTTGATGCCACTCAGCCAACATTGAGAAATGCCTCATTATTTGGTTCTCGCAATATTGTATTTCTTACCATATTCCATGGTATAACTACGGGGAGTGACCATTCTTCAGATGTTACCACCCTGGTGCAGGACTGTTATTTTATATGCAGAAGAAAGGCCTATAAATGGCTACTGGAAAACTGGTCTGGTAGCTGTTTCTTAGGTTATTTAGTCCCAGCCATCTGACATACATCTGTCTTACCTCAAGGAAAAATTTGGAACGTGCGAGAGGTTAAAAAGCCTGCCAATCTGTTAGGCCAAATTGATGCATCATGGATTCATCATCATGACTTAGCTCATGCTGGCACCAAATGACTATTTCATATGGACTTGGGTGATGACGTCACATCATGGGCTGGTATAATTCCAGCATACAGAGCAGCAAAATCAATCTGGGAACTGATAAAATGGTCCAAATTGCTTGAAGTATTAAGCAATGCCACATTTTCTGCTTTAGAACTAGTGATTGATGAACTGACTGCTATGAGAGCTGTAGTCCTCCAAAACTGTATGGCTCTCAATTTCACCCTAGCAGCAAAAGGTGGAACTTGCACTTTAATCCAGGAGGAGTGCTGTACGTTTATTCCTGCCAATTAGCACAAAATTGAAAGTCATCTTGAACTCATTCAGAGAGTCTCTGAACTCTCTAAGGCCAAGGAGGCTGATAACTCAATGTGGGCATGGCTAACTAACCTGTTCTCAGGTTGGGGAGGTGGACTTTTAAAGTTAATTCTATTAATCACAATATTAGCTCTTATTGCTTTTCTTGTTGTGTTTTTAATCAAAGCATTGCTTTTGAAATTAATGTCTTTTAAGACTAATAAAAAGGTGCCAAAGTTTTATATGCCTGCAGTTATGAATATGGATGATGAAATAAAAATATGTGACAATGTTGAAGGAACTAGCCACATGGTTATGTTAGACTTAGGGCAAATGTATGATAGACTAAATGGTGATGCTTACACAGCATCAAATGGGGGATTGTAGAATATGAATGGTCAAAGCATGTGTTCAAAGAGATTGAGTATGTGAAAACCTGTATGTATCGAGATGAACTTTGTACTACGAACTATTGAATAAACTGTAAATATTGGAAAAGTACTGAAAAACAAGAACCTGTTTGATAGCAGGAAATGTGCCTTATATGGAAGTGTATCCGATTTTTTTTCTCTGCCTAGAGATGTAGTAATGTGAACTGCTTTAAGCCTACGGGTAAACCACTGATTGGTTAATTGTCTTTTGTACTATTTTAATTGGTCTAGTTTATATTTTTGTACTGTCAGCAATATCACCAGCATATAAGCTTATGCATTCCTTTTTTCGGAGAGTCTCCCTGGTACTTTCCAGTAGGTTCCCACACGTGGGTAATAAATACCACTGAAAGAGAGGAAGAAGTGTCTTGTCTTTATTTAAGGCAAAATACAAAGGGAATATATGATAGCTCCCAATTTGCAGTCATTTGGTCAGTCAAAGGCTCTTGACATTAGTCTTTACCTCTGAGAAGTAGATGACAAATAGGAGTGGTCTCAGCATGAAGCCCTGAGATACCATGTTAGTGACAGATCTTTTAGTAGAAGTGATATCACCAATCCTGACTTCCTAGGTTCTGTCTGTGAGCCAGCTGGCAATCCAGTGAGTTATATAAGGGTTTATACCCAAGGGGTGTGAAGGTATCGGTTATTTTTATCTGTGCTAGCATGACTGCCTGAAGTTTTGTAAATAATTGCAACTTAATTGCAAATTACCCTGTGTTACATATGCCAGCATGACTAGTTAATGTCTTTTGATTATCACTCCGATTTATGCAAGATGTTTGAATGACAAATGGTGTTCTTCTGGCTGACCAAATGTACATGTTTTTTAAAGAGAATTCTGAATGTATGTTATGCCAGAGTCAGCTGACCTATATGTGATGTCATTGTGTGCCAGGGCTGGGAGAATAAAATCTACTGCAGCTGTTTGTTTACTTTTCAATGTCTGATATGAGACAGTAGAATTCTTACAGCAGCTTCCTGTTACTTTTAAACAATCTGCTATAAAACCAGGTTCTGAGTCAGTTGTTCAGTTGTTTTCCAGAGCTGTTCAGCAGTAGTAGTCCAGTTGTTTCTAGCATAGTTGCTCCAGTCACTGAGGTTCATAGGTTCATAGGTTCATAGGTTCATACTAGGCTATCTGCCCAAGGGCATTTATAAGCCTAGCCCATAGTTATTTGGCTTTCGCCACCCCTTTAGTTTGAATAAAACTATGCCTATTATTTAGCTGTGCCTCTGTCAAGCAGTGACATTGAAGTAATCCCTGGGGTATATCTGCGATCCCCCATCCATTGGTCAAGATTCCTCTTGAACAAGGCCTGTGAGGTGCTCTGCCTCACATGTACCGGGATTTTGTTCCACAGCATAGGGAGTCTCTGGGTGATGAATCTGTCCCTCCAGCACATTCTATTAATAACCATGTCAAGGTTTAAGTCTCCCGCCTTTGTGGTTCTGAGGGATCTAGATTTTTTGAGGTGAAGCATATTCATCAAATCAGGGTTTGACATGGCCTTATATGTCAGGCACAGGTCACCTCTGAGCAAGCGGTATGAGACTGAATAGAGCTGGAGTTCTTTCAGTCGGGCAGCATAAGACATATTTTGAGACCCTTTATCCTTTTGGTGAGGAACTTTTGGGGCCTTTCCAGCTGCTGCAGGTGTCGGGTCAGATACATTCCGAATGGGGCATTGTACTCAATCATAGGTCTAATGAGTGATGAGTACAGGGGGACGATGACCTCCCTTGATCTAGATGTGAATCCCTTCATGATCAGGTGGGCAATGTAGAAGGTTTTCCTAACCACTTTAGCAACATGAGTGTCAAACGAAAGGCTACTGTCAACCTGGGTCCCCAGATCCCTGATGACTTCTTCTGTGCTCAGTGGATTGCCACCTATATGGTAGCTAGGGGTAACCTTGTTTTTCCCAAAGGGTATGACTATGCATTTCTTGGCATTTAACTTTAGGCCATGGCTCTGGCACCAGTTATCCGTTTCTGTGAGGCCCTTCTGAAGGATATCTGTGTCAGATGTGTTTTCGACTATGGCCAGTTTGCAGTCATCTGCAAACTTTGTCAGCCATAACCCTCCTGTGTTTGCTTGTACTTCAGAAAAGTAGATGCCGAACAAGAGTGGACCCAGGACTGAGCCCTGTGGGACACCACTTGTGACAGGCTTTGAGTCTGACATGGCTCCAGCAACTCTGACCCTGTGGGTTCTGTCACTTAGCCAGTTTGCAACCCATCTTGTGATGTATGGGTTTACATTCAAGCTGATGAGTTTTTCGATGATACCTGAGTGGGGTATTGTGTCGAAGGCCTTTGCCAGGTCAAGGTAGGCTGTATGGACTGCCTTTCCCTCATCAATGGCCTTGGTGACTGTCTCATAAAAGTCAACCAAGTTTAAAAGGCATGATCTGCCTTTGACAAAGCCAAACTGGGTTGGATCCAAAGTCTGCAAGTTCCCTATGTCTTTATTTATGAGTTCCATTATGATCCTCTCCATGGCTTTGCAGATAAGGCTTGTCAAGTTAATGGGACGGTAATTTCCAGGGTCGGTGGAGGCACCGCCCTTGTGAAGTGGGACCACAGTCGCCGTGCGCCACTCCTTGGGTACGTATCCTGAGGTGAGACTAAGATTAAACAGCTGTCCTAACTGCGGGTTTAATTCCTCATTGAGTTCGTGGAACACACAGCCGGGGACACCATCCGGTCCCATGGATGCTGTGTTTTTTGCTTTGGAGAGAGCAGTTCTCACCTGGGCGTTGGAGATGTTTGGGGGGCTACAATCCTCTGGTATAGATATCTCTCCTTTGGGGGGGGGAGTTTGCACTGAACCTGTCAGCCAGTATGTTGGCAATGTGTGTAGGTTCAGTAATCTTCACATCATTTTGAACTAATTCTGAGCATATCTGGGAGTTTCCTCCTAGGTTTCTAACATAGCTAAAGAAGGCCTTATGATTGTCTTTTGAGTCCTTGGCGATTTTTCTCTCAAAATTTGCCTTGGATGATTTTATGAGAGCTCTTACTTTTTTACTTATAATGATCAAAGGTGTCTTACCTTTCAAGGATTTTGCTCTATCTTGTAGTAGCTTCCTCCTTTTGTTGTAGAGCTTGTTTATGGCTGGGGTCCACCAGACTGGACGCTTGCCTTTGGTACAAAGAGTCTTAGTTTTGTTTGGGATTGCCTGATCCATGCAGTCCTGTAGGTGCTGGTAGAAGGCATTTGTAAGTGATTCAGCGGTTTGAGTAATGTTTACCACTGGCTCAGGGGCCTTAAAGGAGACCACACTAGTTTTAGAAGTGTGAAGTCGGCTTTTGAGAAGTTTTTCACTGTGGTCTTTTTTATTTCAGGTGGGGGCAGGATGAGGACCTCCAGCGAGATTAGTTTATGATCTGATCTCACCAGTGAGGGGTATACTACCGGTGTTGAACATTGTGATCCCATGTTCGTGATGATGAGATCAAGTATGTTTTCTCCTCTTGTGGGGATGGTGACTAGTTGTTCCATGGCATTTGAGTTTATGAACTCCAGGAACCTTTGGGCTAGAGTGTTTGGGCTTGAGTAGTGTTCCCAGTCTATATTAGGGTAGTTGAAGTCACCTAGTATGATGGTGTTTGGAGATACATTTATGGCTCCATTGTTTTCAGGAAGGCCATGTGAGGTTCCTGAGTTTGAGAGGGTGGCCTGTAACATGCTACAAATTGCAGAGCAGTCTTGCCTATGGTTAATTGCACCTGGATGGTCTCCGATGCATCGTGCGTTGCCACCAACCTTGAGGTGTGGGTGTCCTTTATGAATATGGACACCCCCCCTCCTTTCTTGGTGTTGTCCGGATTTTGGGGCGGGCATGATATGAGGTGAAACCTGCTAGTGCTGGGGTGCTCTCAGGAGCCTTGAACCAGGTTTCTGTCACAGCACAGACATCGATGTTCTCCATACTGAGAAGGGCCTCGAGTGCGTGCATCTTGAGATTGAGACTTCTGGCGACAACAGAGACAACATCCCGGAGTGTGGACATAATTCCTCCTCTTGCCTTGCAGAAGTAAGAGTATAATCATGCCTTGTAATGTGAGACCTATCCTACAGTATTATTTTCATATTTCCTTTCTGTGAAACTCTGTTGCTTATTGAAATCGGTTATTCAGTATTTACATATTTTAAATCCTTTTATTTATTATTAAATGTTTTACTACCTCTCATTGTGGCTGGTTATTTAGTGAGTATTTCTAATAACTTGAGAGTGTTTATACTTATTGTGATAACACCAGGGCCACTCCAAAAAAATTACTGCTTGGGATACATAATACCATTTGTTTCAATATCTATTTTACCCAATATAAATGAACATCCATTTTGAAGGGCATTGTGGTATTTGACTGGTGTCAGCCATTATCTTGTAATTTAGGCAACGAAACACAGCAGTCAGTTTTTTCCAAATGTGTGTGTGTGTGTGTGTGTGTGTGTGTGTGTGTGTGTGTGTGTGTGTGTGTGTGTGTGTGTGTGTATATGTATGAAGACCAGACATTTAAGAGTGAGTGTGTCAGACACCTAGAACTGGGACACAGTGCTCTCGAGTGGTTAGTGTGGACACTCAATTGGGGACTTGGAGTGAAGCATATAGTCCAGTCCTAGGTTTGCAACCTGTTTCTGGTGTACTCGTAGGGGAAATTGTTTATTCAAATCCTTGTTTTAGTGACCCTCCCTTACCAGAGACAGTGGTGTGGATTGAAACTCCTTAGTTACTACCCCAGGGCGAAGAGGGCTCATAACATATTCGTGCCAGTGGTGTGGTATTTTAATTGAGCTTTAGTAGCTTGTGGGTAGTTGTCACTGAGGTGTGCACTCTCGACAGCTACAAGGTGAACATACAGTTTCATTGTCACAACAGTTTTATTCATTTTTTTAGTTAGTTTAGTCAGGGACAGCAGGCAAATATGTCAGCATAGGATTATAGCAAGCTGACAAGGAACCAGTTGGCCAAGGTGTGTGAAGCCAAAGGATTAGAAAATGCCAACCTGACTAAGGAAGCAATGATCTCAGCTTTAGTTGCAGCCACAGAGCAGACCGACAGCTCGGGGGATATCCAGTACGGCATTTTGGATGTGCAGCCTTCACAAACAGGACAGTTCACCTTTTCTTCAAAGGACTTAAAATCTATCGGGAGTTAAAGAGACTCATACTGGAGGTTGAGGAAAAGCAGCATCAGTATGAACTGTGATGTTTGGAGGCTGAGGAGAGGGAGGAGAAGAAACAGCATCAATATTAACTGTGATGTTTGGGGGCTGAGGAGAGGGAGGAGAAGAAGCAGCATCAGTATTAACTGTGATGTTTGAAGGCTGAGGAGAGGGAGAAGAACCAGCATCAGTATTAACTGTGATGTTGGAGGCTGAGGAGAGGGAGGAGAAGATGCAGCATCAGTATTAACTGTGATGTTGGAGGCTCAGGAGAGAGAGGAGAAGAACCAGCATCAGTATTAACTGTGATGTTGGAGGCTGAGGAGAGGGAGGAGAAGAAGCAGCATCAGTATTAACTGTGATGTTGGAGGCTGAGGAGAGGGAGGAGAAGAAGCAGCATCAGTATTAACTGTGATGTTGGAGGTTGAGGAGAGGGAGGAGAAGAAGCAGCATCAGTATTAACTGTGATGTTTGGAGGCTGAGCAGAGGGAGGAGAAGAAGCAGCATCAGTATTAACTGTGATGTTGGAGGCTGAGGAGATGGAGGAGAAGAAGCAGCATCAGTATTAACTGTGATGTTTGGGGGCTGAGGAGAGGGAGGTGAAGAAGCAGCATCAGTACTAACTGTGATGTTTGGAGGCTGAGCAGAGGGAGGAGAAGAAGCAGCATCAGTATTAACTGTGATGTTGGAGGCTGAGGAGATGGAGGAGAAGAAGCAGCATCAATATTAACTGTGATGTTGGAGGCTGAGGAGAGGGAGGAGAAGAAGCAGCATCAATATTAACTGTGATGTTTGGGGGCTGAGGAGAGGGAGGAGAAGAACCAGCATCAGTATTAACTGTGATGCTTGGAGGCTGAGGAGAGGGAGGAGATGAAGCAACATCAGTATGAACTGTGATGTTTCAAGGCTGAGGAGAGGGAGGAGAAGAAGCAGCATCAATATTAACTGTGATGTTTGGAGGCTGAGGAGAGGGAGAAGAACCAGCATCAGTATTAACTGTGATGTTTGGGGGCTGAGGAGAGGGAGGAGAAGAAGCAGCATCAGTGTTAACTGTGATGTTGGAGGCTGAGGAGAAGGAGGAGAAGAAGCAGCATCAATATTAACTGTGATGTTGGTGGCTGAGGAGAGGGAGGAGAAGAAGCAGCATCAATATTAACTGTGATGTTTGGGGGCTGAGGAGAGGGAGGAGATGAACCAGCATCAGTATTAACTGTGTTGTTGGAGGCTGAGGAGAGGGAGGAGAAGATGCAGCATCAGTATTAACTGTGATGTTGGAGGCTGAGGAGAGGGAGAAGAACCAGCATCAGCATTAACTGTGATGTTGGAGGCTGAGGAGAGGGAGGAGAAGAAGCAACATCAGTATTAACTGTGATGTTTGGGGGCTGAGGAGAGGGAGGAGAAGAAGCAGCATCAGTATTAACTGTGATGTTTGGAAGCTGAGGAGAGGGAGGAGAACAAGCAGCATCAGTATTAACTGTGATGTTTGGGGGCTGAGGAGAGGAAGGAGAAGAAGCAGCATCAGTATTAACTGTGATGTTGGAGGCTGAGGAGAGGGAGGAGAAGATGCAGCATCAGTATTAACTGTGATGTTGGAGGCTGAGAAAAAGCAGCATCAGTATTAACTGTGATGTTGAAGGCTGAGGAGAGGGAGGAGAAAAAGCAGCATCAGTATTAACTGTGATGTTGGAGGCTGAGGAGAGGGAGGAGAAGATGCAGCATCAGTATTAACTGTGATGTTGGAGGCTGAGGAGAGGGAGAAGAACCAGCATCAGTATTAACTGTGTTGTTGGAGGCTGAGGAGAGGGAGGAGAAGAAGCAGCATCAGTATTAACTGTGATGTTTGGAGGCTGAGCAGAGGGAGGAGAACCAGCTTCAGTATTAACTGTGATGTTGGAGGCTGAGGAGAGGGAGGAGAAGATGCAGCATCAGTATTATCTGTGATGTTGGAGGCTGAGGAGAGGGAGGAGAAAAAGCAGCATCAGTATTAACTGTGATGTTGGAGGCTGAGGAGAGGGAGGAGAAGATGCAGCATCAGTATTAACTGTGATGTTGGAGGCTGAGGAGAGGGAGAAGAAGCAGCATCAGTATTAACTGTGATGTTGGAGGCTGAGGAGAGGGAGGAGAAGAAGCAGCATCAGTATTAACTGTGATGTTGGAGGCTGAGGACAGGGAGGAGAAGAACCAGCATCAGTATTAACTGTGATGTTGGAGGCTGAGGAGAGGGAGAAGAACCAGCATCAGTATTAACTGTGATGTTGGAGGCTGAGGAGAGGGAGGAGAAGGAGCAGCATCAGTATTAACTGTGATGTTTGGAGGCTGAGGAGAGGGAGGAGAAGAAGCAGCATCAGTATTAACTGTGATGTTTGGAGGCTGAGGAGAGGGAGGACAGGGAGGAGAAGAACCAGCATCAGTATTAACTGTGATGTTGGAGGCTGAGGAGATTGAGAAGAGTGACACACTAACCCACGCACGTTCAAGCTTGCACGGCCCAACAGCAGAACAGGAACAAACAAGAGCCAGCAACAGGTTCCCAAATGCTTTAATGAGGTAAAATAGTGTCAAAGACACATCCACTCTCCATAACCTCAAACTAGTTTCGGTATAGTACCTTCTTCAGTGAGGATAACAGCCATAATAATTACATAAGACATACTCCTTATATATACATGAATAATTAATCAACTAATAACCAAATGGTTACCAATTAGTTACAAAATCAGATTTAAAGACATGCTTCACAATGAAACCTAACTAATAAGTAGGAATTCTTAAATGCACAAACAGTGCATAAATAATACAATTTAGACAAAAATATAAATGTAATAACAATAATATAAAGCCCAGATGTGGTGTTAAATAACTAACAAATATATATATATATTATTAATATATATGTGAAAAACCTTACAAATGGTCATTCAAACCTGGAGAAAAGAGCTCCCAGGTGAATAATCCAGTATTTCTCTTTCATACTTAGGACACTCTGCCAACCAGTCTGGTTGGACCTGTTGCCCTGTACTTTATCAATGGCACAAAATATAAATTTAGCAGATGGATGCTTAACAGTATGTTGATATAATGCATTACTGATTTTGTGAGTCCGAATGTCACTACGATGTTCTACAATTCTAGTTCGGAGGGACCTTGAGGTTTTACCCACATAAAGAGCTTGACACTGACATATGGCTAAATAAATCACCCAGCATGTTGAACAATTGGCAAATATACGTATATCAAATATCTTACTAGTATTGGCACTAGAAAATTCCTTAGTTTTATTAATACTTAAACAGGAAGTGCAATGACCACACGGGAAAGTCCCCAACAGCTCATCACGAAAGGGTAAGTTGTCTGTATGTTGCCTCCACTGTCCTTATGTTTATAATGAGAGAATAACGTGCCCAAGGTTTTGCCCTCCTGTAAGAAATAGAACATTCGTCAGTCAATATATGACGAAGATGTTCATTAGCCAAAAGTATATTCCAATTGTTGTTCAACACATTTCTGATCAATTGATGATTTTTCCCAAATGTGGTAATAAATCTAATGGTATCACCTTTATCAGTACCCCTACTCTGATATTTTAAAAGATCTGATCTAGACTGCTGATCTGTCCACAACCTGGCACTGGATATGTCCCTCATAGAATAACCTCTATCAAGAAATCTATAATTTAAATCCTGGATGGCATCTTCATGATCCTGAGGAGATGAATTAATACGTTAAGACGCAGATATTGTGATTTAGGGATGTTATGGATGGTGTGGGGGTGCATACTAGAAGAATGAAGAAGAGTATTAAATTGTGGATATTTCCTATGTATTTTAGTGCTTAGGGTATTGTCCTCATTCCGATATACCGTGACATCCAAAAAGTCAATGGTACACTTATGGTATGTTATAGAGAATTCAATACCCCAAACATTGCTGTTCAAATGTTCCACAAATTCCATCAAATAGTCAACATCCACGCCACACCATCCAACAATCATCAAGATAACGTCTCCAAATATCCATCTCCTCTAAGTAAATGTTATGCAAAGGATCATATATGAGACATTCCTCCAGGTATGCCATAAAGAGGTCACCATATGGGGCAAAAGAAGCCCCATAGCTGTACCTCTAAGTTGCCAATAGCAGTCACCCTGGAAGAAAAAAACATTTTTATTCAAAACATGCTCTGACAAACATACCAGTAGCGTGTTAAATCCAGGTGGGTATAGATCAGATCTTTGAAGCCAATAATCTAACGCCTGTAGGCCAGCCCAATGAGGATACTGTATAAAGGGATTTCACGCCTAAAGTACACATTGTCCAATCTGGATC
This sequence comes from Protopterus annectens, assembly GCF_019279795.1. NCBI lineage: Eukaryota > Metazoa > Chordata > Ceratodontiformes > Protopteridae > Protopterus > Protopterus annectens. Next base: position 1,874,189,187 of record NC_056729.1, on the reverse strand, counting down.
TAATTGTGTATCAACCACAATGTTAAGAAACTCCGTGGTGTCCTGTATACGAGCTCTGACCATAGGCAATAGTGGCTTCAGATATGATGTTAGAAAAACCGATATAGGTTCTGTAAGGGATCCATGACCGGACACAATAGGTCTCCCAGGAGGAGCACTGATAGACTTGTGAATTTTGGGTAACAGATAAAGAATCTGCTTTTGTGGATCATCTACTTGAAGGTGACTGGCAGTTTTAGATGAAATAATACCTTCTTGTACTGCTTGTTGGATAAATACGTCAATGTCATGTTTAAACTGGGGTGTGGGATCTATCCTCATATGCTTGTAGCATTGGGCATCAGACAACTGTCATAATCCTTCCTGTACATAATAGTCATTATTTAGGACAACCACCGCACCCCCCTTATCCGCCTGAATGATGACAATATTGTGATTTTGTCTCAATTCAAACAAAGCTTCCCTCTCTGAAGGTGTGATATTGTCCTGAGCTATGTTAATATTAAAGTTGGGAAAATGTAGGTCCCTCAAAACAGCTTGTTGGAAAATCCCAACGTTTTTATTCATTGGAGGCTGGAATGTTGATTTTTTAAATATAAAATCAGTAGATCTTTGAGTAACCTGATTACTCTGATCCTGAAAGAAAATTTTTAAATTCAACTTCCTACAAAATTCAATAACATCAACCGATACAGAATAATGATCTGAGAAAAAACTTGGGACAAAACCCAATCCTTTATTAAGAACACAATGTTGTTCCTTAGTCAGTGTATGATCAGACAAATTTAAGACATTGTCAAAAGGTTGAACTATTTGTTCAGCAATGCCTGGACTAACCCCGTCATAGAGTCTGTATTTGTATCTGCTCCTATGCTTCCTCCCCCCTCGGGATTTCCCAACATGTTTAAAGGGAACTTAGATTGATTTTTCTTTTTTACAGGGGATCTGACACTGGTGCCTCCCTCACTGTCAGTGTAGGATGACTCCTCTCCTGAGGTACTGGTGTAACTAGAATCATGATGTTTTAAAATTGACCTAGGTCTTTTCTTTGGTTTACCCACATTTACCATTGGTCCCGCGTCCCTGAATCTAACAGTCCTTTGAACCTGAAATGGCTGACCTCTCTCATAATCCTGAATATCCCTAGAAAATTTTTTAAGTTTACGATCCTTCACCATATTGTCATAAGCCGTAAGTTCCTTGGACAACCGCTCAACACAACTAGAATATTTATTACTGTCCTTATATTTTTGGCATTCCATACTTAAATCATGAACTTCCTTGAGCAAAATATCTACAGTTCTTTCATAATAATCCAATAAAATCTTTACAAATACCATTGAACCCTTCCTTAGGGCATCATCCCATTCCTCTGTGAGTCTCTGTTCAGATCTTCCCACAAGAGGACGTAACTTGATACGAAGGCCTCTAGGTGCTAAGCCTTTATGAAAATAGGCCTTAAACAACCTTAAATGCCAAATATTGGCTCTTAGCCCTCTGAGTCCTTTGTCCAATCTACGGAATGCCAAATCACAACCCCCATCAGTATTTGGGTTGTTTATATTTAGGTTGTTGCTTGGGGCTTCCACAAGGCCAAAAATGGCTATATCCTCCCTATCAGCACACAACCCAGATAATATATGGTCCAAATCCATGTTAGAAAATATGTATTGATCAGTCATCCAAGGAAGTACCCCAATTGTAAGACCCAAAAAAAAGAAAAAAAAAAAAAAAAAAAAAAAAAAAAAAAAAAAAAAGACAAAATTCAAGGGACGCGGATACAATGAATAAATATAATCTACCTAGACCTAGTATATATCATGAACATACTGTTCCAAATGGAATGGAGTCATCCCCCGTACACTGAGATAGAAAATTAAACTATAGAACATGCCTTATATCATACCCAAAAGATGTCCAATTGTGATTGTCAAGTCCAAAAAAATTTTTGTGTAGACAATATAAGAAAAAATATATAAATTTGTCACTACCTAGAGTTGACAATGCATGTAATGCAATCATTAACATATGCCAAAACACATGAGTTTAAAGCGTAGAAAAAAGTCCTTGAAAGAGCCCAAATCAAATGACTCCATAAAGATATTCACATACCATAACTAAAATGGCCATAGAATAATAATAGTGCAAAAGGATGTGCTGAGCCAAATGTTGTCAACTCAATAAGGGTCCATCACTAATAATAGCTAACATTAATAAAGTCCTATCCACAAACAGTCATGATGTTACAAAAATGAAAATGTCTATAAAATAATGGGCATGACCACAATAAATGTGATCAAATAACCAAATATACCCAAACTCATAGGGTTAAGCACACATATACCATAATAATGGATGATTACCCTATTATATAATCCTTGTATAACAATTGTACATAAGTACCATAATTTACCAAGGCCCATATGATATAAAAGACATTTTCATTGTAAAAATATACATATATCAGGCCTAAAGGACTTGTGATATACAAAAACTCACACAATATTGTACCTAATAATCAGCCAATTATGTTAACATATTGTTATAATAATAATAAGTACAATTTGTATAGAGCTATCACAAAAGCCCCCAGAGTCTTGGAATCAAGCCCCACAAAATTAGGCTGAAAAGTGATTATATGTCAGGCCCTATTACAAAAATAAGGTCATAACATATAATACCAAATATCAATTACATATAAGAAGAGTACATGTATTCTTAGAGCATATGAGCCCAAACATTCACATATAACCCTTCTGACTCCAATAGGACATCCGACTGTATAATCACAGCCCAATTAACAAAATACCAATCTGGGATAGGTCGAATAGAAATTCGTTAAATAGTATAACATCCAAAAGCAAATACCATCATAGCGACGGACTCTGCAAATTCGTATTAGCAATACCCCAGCCTATAGAGGACATATAATGTTCCAAGCACACACAATATTATGCCCATTCACAAAAAATATGCCATAAGCATATGGTAACAGTCAATATAGATAATATGTGTGTCTCATCTAGACCCCAAACGTCTAGAGAGTGAAACCCTTCTTGGAAAATAAACTCAAAAATTCGTTTGATACCTGCCCCTATGGCCAGGAAATAAGGTCATAACATCCAATACTTAATTGCCATACAAAATTTGCAATAATATTGAAAAACATACATATATTATTACAACATGTTAAACATAAGCATAATGTTCACATAAATCATATTTGTGACACATCTGACAGTATAATCACAACCTGATGCACAAATAGTCCCAATCTGAAAGAAAAATCCAGTAGAAATATGTTAAATAATGCGCCATCACAGATAAGGCGCCATCCTGGTGTAGGCCTCAACAAGTTCGTATCTGGAATGCCCACCGATGGAACCGTAGCAATCCTGAAAAACGTTGCTGCAAACAGTTATTGAATGTGTCCTCACAAAAATAAGAGCACACCAAGTTAAAGTCCAAAAAATGTACATCTGTTAAAAAACAGAGCCAACCATGCCTGCCGCAAACATTCCGTGATGCTACCTTGCCAGTCCCGTACAATACTAGTCCCATAAACAATGGCATGTAAAACAAAAACGCCTAGAATAACGTAATGGTTCCCCACAATTATAATAAACTCATATTCAATATATGGATTAAACTAGCCAACAAACTGTACGCTCCCATATGACAATTACGGAGCATAAGAAACGTGGCGGTTTAGTGGAAGCCAAACGCTTAAAAATATAAGAAAAAAGTCCAAACTATAATAGAAAAAGTCACCACTCTTGAGCCTTCAAAAACCGAAGCATAAATAAATCCAAATATACTTCATGTAAGGAGAAAGTCCAAATTCCAAAGGAGAGGAGTCATCTCAGCAACAGCCAGGGAGCCAACACCAACAGCGAGGAAGGCACAGTGACACACTAACCCACGCACGTTCAAGCTTGCACGGCCCAACAGCAGAACAGGAACAAACAAGAGCCAGCAACAGGTTCCCAAATGCTTTAATGAGGTAAAATAACTAACAAATATATATACAGACAACTTACCCTTTTCGGTGATGAGCTGTTGGGGACTTTCCCGTGTGGTCATTGCACTTCCTGTTTAAGTATTAATAAAACTAAGGAATTTTCTAGTGCCAATACTAGTAAGATATTTGATATACGTATATTTGCCAATTGTTCAACATGCTGGGTGATTTATTTAGCCATATGTCAGTGTCAAGCTTTTTATGTGGGTAAAACCTCAAGGTCCCTCCGAACTAGAATTGTAGAACATCGTAGTGACATTCGGACTCACAAAATCAGTAATGCATTATATCAACATACTGTTAAGCATCCATCTGCTAAATTTATATTTTGTGCCATTGATAAAGTACAGGGCAACAGGTCCAACCAGACTGGTTGGCAGAGTGTCCTAAGTATGAAAGAGAAATACTGGATTATTCACCTGGGAGCTCTTTTTTCTCCAGGTTTGAATGACCATTTGTAAGGTTTTTTCACATATATATTAATAATATATATATATATTTGTTAGTTATTTAACACCACATCTGGGCTTTATATTATTGTTATTACATTTATATTTTTGTCTAAATTGTATTATTTATGCACTGTTTGTGCATTTAAGAATTCCTACTTATTAGTTAGGTTTCATTGTGAAGCATGTCTTTAAATCTGATTTTGTAACTAATTGGTAACCATTTGGTTATTAGTTGATTAATTATTCATGTATATATAAGGAGTATGTCTTATGTAATTATTATGGCTGTTATCCTCACTGAAGAAGGTACTATACCGAAACTAGTTTGAGGTTATGGAGAGTGGATGTGTCTTTGACACTATTTTACCTCATTAAAGCATTTGGGAACCTGTTGCTGGCTCTTGTTTGTTCCTGAGATTGAGAAGAACCAGCATCAGTATTAATTGTGATGTTGGAGGCTGAGGAGAGGTAGGAGAAGAAGCAGCATCAGTATTAACTGTGATGGTTGGAGGCTGAGGAGAGGGAGGAGAAGCAGCATCAGTATTAACTGTGATGTTTGGAGGCTGAGCAGAGGGAGGAGAAGAAGCAGCATCAGTATTAACTGTGATGTTTGGAGGCTGAGCAGAGGGAGGAGAAGAAGCAGCATCAGTATTAACTGTGATGTTGGAGGCTGAGGAGAGGAAGGAGAAGAAGCAGCACCAGCATGAAAATGAACTTGGGACCAAGCTTTTGGAGATGGAAACTGAAGAAAATGAGAGGCAGAGACAGCATAAAAAGGAGCTTTTAACCCCTCGACATGGTCATGGAGGTAATGAGGAAGGGAATGACCGAACCCCAGAAGCCATAAAGGTCAGTACGCATTTTTCTCAGTACAGGGAGGGAGATGACTTTGATAGTTTTATCCATATATTTGAGAGGGTATGTAAACAGTATAATGTTAAAGGAGAGTTCTGGGTATGGTTCCTGACCTGCTTATTCCATGGTAGAGCTGTAATGCAACTGCTACACTCTCTGATATTGATTGTTTGAATTGTCTAATATTGATTGTTTGAATTAGGATAGTGTAAAACAATGTTTATTTCACTGTTTCAAATTAACCCCTGAAATATATAGAAACAAAAATTGTGAACATAGGTACCAGGCAGATGATAGTGTACATGATTACATTACTGATTTAATTACTTACTTTCACTGGAGGGTGAGTGGGTGTCAAGTCACCACTTTTGAATGACTGGCAGACCTTTTGGTGAGGGGAACAACCTCTCAGCATTTTGCCTGAGGACATGAGGATCTGGTTGGCAGACTGAGAGTGTAACTCTGCAAATGAGTTGGAGAGAAAAGGGATCTCTACTTGGTAAGCAGGGCATCACTGCATAAGAAAGGGATACCCAGTGCTGCACATGGACATAAGGGGAACCCATGGGGGGGCAGCTTAAACTACTCCAACAGAGTTTACCAGTAACAGGGGAAGCTACTAGTTCAAGCACATGGTCAGGATCAGGGATTAGATGTTTCAAATGTAATCAGAGGGGCCATGTAGCATACAAATGTCCATTGAAGCAAGGGGGGAAACAAACGGTGAGGGAGCCAGGAAGTGGAAATGACTGAATGCCAGTGGTAAGTTGTCTGGAACAACAAATGTGTCAAACTGTCACCAAAATTTGTATCCTATTTTAGTGGATGGAAGACAGGCCACTGCTAGGAGAGATACAGCTTCTGATATAACCATTGTGAAGCCTGTAGTGGTTAAGAAGGAGCAGTACTTGCCTGGGCAGTCCACACCAGTCAGAGCTTTGGATGGGACCCCATTCCAAATACCTTTGCCCAGGGCTCATCTTGACTGGGAGGGTGGAAAAGGGAACAAGCAGGTAAGTGTTTTGAGGATATCCTTGCAGATGTCTTAATAGGGAATGATTGTGATAATGTAATACAATGCAGTAACACGCAGTCAGGCTTGAAGACAGGCAGGTAGTTCTGGTAGTCTGGGGGGTGACCCAGATAGATCCCATGCCTGAAGTTGGGGCTGGTGATGTGGTTACTTCAGAGAGGGAGCTACCTTGTAGCAGTGACGATAGGTACTGGTGTTGCAGTGGACATGGTGAATGCAAGGACAGAGGTGAGTGATAGTACCAAGGCTGACAGTTAGGTACTGTTGTCAGACGGTACTAGGCTTCCTGTGGAAGGAGAGTTGGGAGAGTTCACAAAGACAGAGTTGAGACAGGCTCAGCTTTCGGATCCTACTTTATGAAGCTTGAGAGAGGTAGCTAAGGAGGCACCTGATGCTCAAGGAAAGAGGGAGTCTGTATACCTTAACAAAGGGTTATTGTACAGAGAGTGGACCCCTGAGGGACAGCTAGAGGGTGAGGTAATACAGAAGTTGTTAGTGCTCAGAGCCTACCATCTGGCACTTTTAGCCACAGCCCATGACATTCCTTTTACAGGTCATTTGGGCATAAAACATATTAAGAGATGAATTACGCAGAACTTTTATTGGCCTGGGATTGTGAGGGATGTAACAGGGTACTGCAAGACATTTGAGCAGTACCAAAAGGTAGGCAAGATAAGCAAAAAGGACAAGGCTCTGTTGATGCCTTTGCCTGTGATTGAAGAGCCATTTCAGAGGGTAACTATGGTTATCATGGGGCCTTAAATTCCACAGGGAAGATGTATATCCTGGTAATAGTAAATTATGCTACTAAATACCCTGAGGTGGTGGCTCTGTCCTCCATGGAGGTAGAGAAAGTGGTAAATGCTTTGTTAGAAATTTTCAGCAGGGTAGGTTTTCCGAGGGAGATACTGACTGACCGAGGTGTCAACTTTATGTCAGACCTGCTGGCTTGTCTGTAGAAGCATTGTGGGATGAAGCATATAAAAAACACCCCTACTATCCCCAGACTAATGGTCTTGTGGAGAGGTTAAACTCTACATTAAAGAATATGTTTTGGGCATTTGTAGATCAGTTTAAAAGGGAGTGGGACAAATATTTGCCCCATTTAATATTTCCATACAGAGAGGTACTTCAGGAATCTACAAGCTTTTCACCCTTTGAGTTGCTGTATGAGCATAGGGTTAGGGGGCTTTTAGAGTTGATTCGTGATGAGTGGGAGGGTGAGTGTGAATCCCATAAGGAGCCTGTTATGGCATATGTCCTAAATGTCAGGACACGGCTTAGGGAGCTCACGGGTTTGGCCCAGGAGAACCTGGCAGTAGCCCAACAGCAGACAAAGGTTTGTATGACAGGAAGGCTTGAGCCTGAGAGTATATTGTGGGGCAACAGATTATGGTGCTCATTCTTGTCAGACACAATAAGTTTCAGGGAGCTTGGGAGGGACCCTTCGAAGTGGTAAGGCATATTAGTGATGTTAACTGCATGGTAAACTTAGTAGACAGGAGGCAGGGACATAAGTTGTAGCATGTTAACATGATGAAATCATATCATGATAGGGAGGTCCTAGTGCTGAGTATTTGCAGTGGATGGCAGGAGGAGTCTGAGGGGGATCTGGTGACTGACCTTCTCAGTGAGGCTTGGACTGACACTTTAGTTGGAGAGGTAGCAATATCTCAGCGGCTATCCTCTATTCAGGTTAAACAAATACAAACAGTGTTACAGGAGTATGGGGGCATATTCACTAGGAAACCTGGAGGCACCCACCTAGTGCAGCACCTTGTAGATACAGGATGTCAAAGGGCTATTAAGCAAGCTCCTTATAGGGTGCCTGCATGAGTCAAACAGATTTTGAAGAAGGAGATAAAGAAGATGTGGAGCTGGGGGCAATCCAGGAGTCTTCTCCAGTAGTGTTGGTACTGAGGAAAGATGGTAGTGTAAGATTCTGTGTAGACTACAGAAAGGTAAACAGTTATACAGAGTCAGATGCATACCCCATGCCTAGAACAGATGAAGCTTTAGAACAGCTTCATGGGGCTAAGTAACTGACCACTATTGATCTGACTAAGGGGTACCGGCAGGTTCCCTTGACTCCCATTGCTAGAGAGAGAGGTCAGCTTTTGTAACACCTTTTGGATTATATGAGTTTACAAGGATGCCCTTTGGGATGAAAAATGCCCCAGCAACCTTCCAGAGGTTAGCAGATCATGCCTTAGCAGGAGCAGGAGACTATGCTCTTGCTTATTTGGATGACAGTGCAATTTACAGTCATTCCTGGCAAGATCACCTTCAACATGTCATGGAGGTCTTAGGTAAATTAAGAAAGGCATGGTTGACCATTAAGCCTAGTAAGTGTTAGGTTAGTATGAGAGAGGTCTCTTACCTAGGAGATAGAGTAGGGAGTGGCAAGACTAGGCTAGAACCTGCCAAAGTGGATGTTATTCAGGCATGGCCTGTCCCTGTTACCAACAAACAGGTGAAAGCATTCCTCAGGATAGCAGAACAGGGTACTATAGAAAATATGTGCCCAACTATAGTACAATAGCTGCACTCCTTACTGAGTCATTTGGGGACCTGGGATGAAGCATATAGTCCCTCATTTCGGGACCTGTGGTGAAGCATATAGTCTGGTTCCAGGTTTGGAACCTGTTTCTGGTGTATTCTTAAGGGAAATTGTGTATTTCTATCCCTGTTTTTAGTGACACTCCCTTACCAGGGACAGTGGTGAGGACTGAGACTCCTTAGTTACTGCCCCGGGGTGAATAGGGATCATCACATGGGGTATTGTGTCAAACTCCTTTAGCCAGGTCCAGGTAGATGTTATGCAGCATTTTCCCCTCATACATTGCTTTGCTAACCTTCTCAAAGAAGTCCACCAGGTTTAGTATGCATTATTTTCCCTTGAGAAAGCTGAACTGGGTTGGGTCAAGTGTCTGAAGGTCACCTATGTCTTTATTGATCATTTCCATGATAATTCATTCCATGGCTTTGCATATTAAACAAGTCAGACTAATAGGCATGTAGTTTCTGGGGTCAGTTCATTTTCCACCATTGTGAAGTGAGATAACCACTGCAGTCCTACATTCCCATGGTACAAAGCCTTTTTTTTGAGGATATAGCTGAAAAGTGACTCAAGTGGTCCTGTTAACCTTTCAATATCTGAGCAAGTCTGTCACTTCTAGCAAGACAAATTTCCTTTTTTTTAATCTCTAACTTTTTGGATGAGTAACCCCCCTCATGAAACATCCTACTCATAACACAATTAGTTACTAAAATCACAGTCCTCTGAAACTAATCTGGACACTTGTACTATCTGCCCTTTAACTACACTCACCTTTTGTTTATAGGGATGACTACCATGAAAATGTAGTTAGCTATAGTTAATGTGTATTTTTAATATACATTTGAGGAAAAACAGTTACTAATTCTGTTTTATATATTGTGGCATCTAAAAATGTACACTGTCATCTGAGCTACTGTGAGTAAGCTATAAAAATTCACAGCTTTCATTTAAGACAATAACAAACTCAGTCAACATTGTTTGAGTACCGCTCCATCAAATAAAGATGTCATCCAAATACCTCAAATAAACATCCCACCCCTTAGCAAATCTTGAAGGAAATACAGCATGAATCTCCCAATATAAAAAAATCAGATTAACATATACTGTGGCACATAAGGTTCCCATAGCAGATCCTCTCATTTGTTGATAGAATTCACCTTCAAAAGATACAAAGTTGTTATTAAGCACAAATTGCAAAGCATTCCTAATCAATTCAATATCTGAGTTGCTATATGATGTCAAATCTACTATTAGGTTCTCTAACCAACCTATACTTGTAACATTTGAGATAATTGAGAAGAGATATACTTGTAACATTTGAGATAATTGAGAAGAGATCTTTAATATCCATGGTGACAAAACAAAAAGAAGTTATTTACTCACCATAACGTTCCATGTGAGTTTTTCATCTCACCTTCATTCTTACTGATGAGTTCAAAGCCGATCCTTGGCTCTGACTCGGCCAACTGCAAAAGTTCAAGGTCTTCAACCAGCTTGAGGCCAACTCCCTATCCCATGATGCACCTTGATCTTCCCTCAGATCTTGTTTGCTGACAATTGGCTACCTAGGATTATCCATATGCCACCCTAAGGACTGAGTAAGAGACAATATACCATAAATAAAGGAAGTCTCGGACCTCAAGTAGACTGGATGGGGGGGGTTGTAGGGTGGGACATAAGAATGAAGGTGAGATGAACAACTCACATGGAACGTTATGGTGAGTACATAATTTCTTTATGTGAAGTTGTTTTATCTTGCCGTTCATTCTTACTGATGGGTAGCGTCTCAAGCACCATCTGTCTTGGGTGGCTCACAGGAGAATGTTCTTTAGAACAGTGTTACCAAAGGAAGCTCTGTCCCTGGAGGCCTTGTCTACTTTGTAATGAGTGATGAAGGTATGAGGCCTTGACCTGGTAGCTGCTGCACAAACAGTATCTGATGGAACTTAGCAGAGAAGGCTGATAAGGTAGATACAGCTCTAGTAGAGTGGGCTTTCATTTTTTGTTGTAGTGGAGCATTCACTGAACTGTAAGTGAAAGAAATACAATCTGATAGCCATCTTGACAAGGTGACTTTTGCAATTGGAGCACCTTTTTTTGATTCCAAAAAGGAGACAAAGAGCTGTTCTGTTTTTCTGAATTGTTTGGTTCTGTTCAAATAAAATCAGAGTTGCCTATGAACATCAAGTTTGTGCAGCATGTGCTCCATCTTATTTGTGTATTTAGGGAAGAAAACAGCCAATTCAATAGATTGGTCGAGATTTGTCTCTGAACAAACTTTGGGTAAAAATGATGGATTAGTTCTGAGTGAGACTCTGTCATTATGGAAAATCAGGTAAGGAGGTTTGATGGTCATCTGAGCAGAAGTGATAGCTGTTAGGAATATGGTCTTCCATGTGAGCTATTTCAAATCACACAATGAGGCTGGTTCGAAAGGAGGTAATATAATTCGGGAAAGAACAAAATGTAGATTCCATGACATGGCTGGAGTTTTGATGGGTGGTCTCAAGTGAATAGTACCCTTGATAAAGGCTTTAGAGAGTCGATGTGACATGATATTAGACACCAAGATGAAAGTTCGAGATTGCTGCTAATTGAACTCTAATGGTAGCTGCAGTCGCCCCTTCATTGAAAAGTTTAGTCAGAAACTCCAGAATGGATGTCACTGGAGGTAGGTACCAATCACTATCATTCTGAGATGCCCATATAGAAAGTCTCTTCTATTTGGTAAGATATAACGTTCTGGTAGATGATTTATGAGAGGATGTTAAAATATGCTGAGCCTTGGCTGAGAGGTTGTGAATCCTGGTTATGTTTGGAATTGGAGCAGCCAAGATGTCAGTCTGAGGGAGTGAAGAGAAGGATAAAGAGCACCTGATGAATGGGTCAGAAGATCCCGAACTGGGTCCAGGATCCAAAGTTCTTCCAATAGATGAGGCTGAAGGAAGGGAAACCAAATTTGACGAGGCCACTAAGGGGCTATTAAGATTATGGTCCTTCCCAGAGTCTTTGCTTTCTGGAATACTTTGGGTATTAGAGGGAAAGGACGAAAGGCATAAAGGAGACCCAGGGGCCAATTGTGCACCAGTGCATCCCTTGGGGCATCCCCCCACAGGGGGATGATGGTGAAGTAGCTGCTGGATTTTGTGTTTGTTGGGGTTGCAAAGAGGTCACAGCAAGACTGGCCCCATCTGCGAAAAATCCTTTCCACTACTTGTTTCTTTAGGGACCACTCATGAGGCAAAATAATTGCCCTACTTAGCTTGTCCGCTATCACAATGGATTTTCCTGGGATGTGCGTTGCTATCAGAAAGTGGTGGGTGGAAGTAGCCCATTGCCATACTCTCAGGGCCTCTTGACACAGGGAATAAGATGTGGTTCCTCCTTGTTTGTTTATGTACCAGACCACTGACATATTGTCTGCCTGAATTGCAATTGTTTCCAGAGGGAGAGAGTCTTAAAAGGACTGCAATGCTAGGAGTACCGCTCTAATCTCCAGGGCATTTATATGCAGATGAACCTCATGGTTCTTCCCTGATAATGCCCCCCCCACCCTATCAAGGAAGCATCCGTGCTCACCATGGCTATAGGAGTAGGCAGAACATATGGACGGCCTATAGTTACTTGTTGGGATGTCAGCCACCATTGAAGGTCCTTCTTGTACATATTCGTTATTATGATTTGGTGTGATATTGGAAGTTCCTGAAAGGACCATTGAGAGAACAAGAGCTACTGAAGTACTCGCAAGTGCATCCAACTCAGAGGAATGGCAATGATCGCTGCTGCCATCATTCCTAGCAATTTCAGTACCATTGAGACTGGCGCTTTTGTCTTTAAGCAGGTCCAGGATTTGTTTTCGTAAAGGACAAACTCTTTCTGGAGGAAGGTTTAAGGTCATTGTGAGTGTATTTAGTTCTGCTCCTACAAAAACAGTCTGTTGTGATGGCAACAAAGCAGATTTTTCTGAGTTTATGGTAATCCCCAATCAATATCTAACATGTTAGCAAGAATACACTAAGAGAAAGGCTTAACTATTATAAAAAGGAAACTTATTATTATACGATCTAATTTAAACTTTATAACATGTTTTAAATAGAAAAAAGCAATAACTTTCACTGGCCAGAGCTGGTAAACGTCCGATCAAGTTGCAGCAGCAAACGAGATCTGAGGGAAGATCAAGGTGCATCATGGGATAGGGAGTTGGCCTCGAGCTGGTTGAAGACCTCGAGCTTTTGCAGTTGGTCGAGTTGGAGCCAAGGATCAGCTCCAAAACCCATCAGTAAGAATGAACAGAGAGATAGAACAATTTCACATCACATAATCTCAGTAGTTGGCATCCTTAATTTATTCCCCAACATGCCAAGAATCTCTCAATAGGTGGGAAAATTTACCTCAAACGTCTTACCAACATAATCAAAGTGTAACATTAGCACCATGCCTCCTCCCTTATCTGGTTTTATATTGTACGAGTACTTCTCCTCCAATAGCTCATGCAACAAGGATTGTTCTTTTAAGTATAAATTGTCAAAAAAAGCTTTCTTGATTGGCATATAGCTTTCTCAAGCTCTTCTCACATTGTTTTTCAAACCAATATAGATTCAGCGGGGGGTTACATAAGCTTTTCTTGATACAGGCTCATTTTAAAACTCACCCTCATGATCATGAAAGAGCAAAACCAGATTAATCTTTTGTACAAACAATTTTTAAATCAAGCAGTGTCCCCATTAGGTCAAATCTCCCCTTTTAAGAGCCAGTTGTTACAAAGGAGGTAGTTTATATAGTAAACTGCTCTATTTGTGGAGCATTCTACATTGGTAAGACTGTAAGAACCCTTAGAGAGTGTATATATGAACATGATTACTCCATTCAGATGAGGAACATCAAGAATGCCCTGCTCAAACATGCTCTGGTTTGTCCTGGGTTCTCCAGGTTTCTTTTTAGTTACTGAAAAAAATAATGTGGGTCCCTTCTGGAATGCAGAAAATTATGGTAGCGAATAATGTTTAATGCCAACATTTTCTCAAGCATCAATAACACCATCAGTATTAACTGTATACTTAAGAAAAAACATGCATTGTGCAGTTTTTATGTTTACCTTTTCTTTCATTTGACTAGTTTATTTATCTGTTTATATGGCTACTTATCCATTATATATGTTTTGATAGACTTGTTTTTCAGGATTTTTGTAATTAATTTTTAAGTTTATAATACTGAGGAATTTATATATCTATACACTTATTTAATTTATTTTGAATTTGTATGATGAAATTGTGTCACTGTTGTTTTAAACAATGTTTCTTCAGACTCACAGTGGTTCAAAAAAACTTTCAGTAGTTCTGACTGGGATTTGGTACTACGTAACATTTTGATTTGAATTTAAAATGCTTGATTGTAGGAAGACACTTATTCTAAAGAAGTCTGGTTTATATTCAATAAACAAGCACAAAATTCATATGTCCAAAAACTTAATTTCTTATGGGGCAAATCTCTCCCAATGATACGCTATGTTTCTTTAAATTTGATCTAAATAGTTCATATGGTGAGATAGATTTTTTGGACATTAAGACTCTTAAGAGCAAGGACAGGGGTCTTATTACTAGGGTATATTGGAAGGATTGTCACAAGAATGTTTTGCTTCATAGAAGAAGCATGCATTCCAAGCATATCTTTAGGAATGTGGAAAAGGGGCAGGTGTTACGAGTTTCTAAGCTGACTGCTGATGAAACCGATTTTCAGGATGAATTATTAGATTTAAGGGGCAGATTTGTAGAGAGGGAGTATACTGATAACATTTTGAATGAAGTGTCAGATTGGAGAAAAGACTTAGCTAAACCTTATTTTTCCTACAATGAAGATGTCTTCCAGAAGGGTAAAGAAGTGAAGAAGGCACCAATATGAGTGGCGACATATTTTTCTGATGATGTTAATTTGATAACAGAAGTAGTAAAAAAGTATTGGCCTGTTTTAACTCATGATCCAGAGATTAGAACTGTAGTAGGGGATAAACCTAATTTTTTATTTAAGAATAAAATAATCCCTTAGGAGATTGTTATGTTACCCGAAAGGGAATTTAGAAATCCCTACACAGTTTGTTAGACATGTTAACTTTCCTTACAACAACTGTAATTATTGAGTACTTTTTGACACCACTAGTAAATTTATACACCTTGATTATGGTACTGAGTTTAGGTTTAGCTTAGTTGTGAATTGTAACACTTCTAATGTGATTTATTTGGTGGTGTGTTGTGCCTGCTCAGCCTTTTATGTTGGGAAGACCAACAGGAAGTTGACATTTAGGATTAGGGAACATCTGTTGAACATCAGGAATATAGTTTTAACTAATGCCTTAGCCAAACACTTTTCTGTTTGTGGTCCAGATGTTTCCTAATCCTAGGGATGTGGTCCATCACATTCCTTTAGGTTTCTTGTGGCAGAGGTAGTTAGGACAATAAGTGTGTGTGGGGGGAATTTAATGAATAATACAGAAACTTTGGAAACTAGGTAGATTATAAGATTAAGAGCAGACAAAGTGAGAGGGCTTAATTATAGGGTCCCTTTAAAACCCATTCTTAGAAATAGGATGCTATTTAAATAAAAAAAAAATTTATGTTTAGGAAATTTTTTAAGTTAAAACTTTTTATGTTCATTGTTGAGTTGCTTATGGTGTAGATTATATATATTTATTTGCTGTATAGTATGTACATGGTTAGGTTTTATTGTTTTTAGATTAAGTGATTGATTGAAAGGTTAATTGTTTTATTTTGACTGGATACTGTCTTAATGGGGGAGTATATATATGGTATGAATTTATGTGATGTTATAGTCTAAAGAAGTGGTGCTTAACACTACGAAATCATTAACTTCTCAAACCTGTTATTATTTGGCTGGACTATTTCCTTGACCATTGTTTGGTTCACTGGATGTTATTGTGGATTACTCATATTTTATAATCACTGCCAAAGTCGTTGCATGTTGGGTGAACAGGACATCATCTACCCTGCAGTGATTGCTGTCAAAAAGTGCAGTGTGGCAATTCATTGATTCCTACTTACTCTGTGACCTAAAACTGCACTGCTGAAATTATATCTTTCATCTGAGAGTAAGCTGACAAGAAAAAAAAATGAACATTCTGTTCTGACAACACTGCTTTCCACAGCATTACCATCAGTCAACTTTCCAACTGTTGCTGAAGTTTAGTCTTTAATCCCAGATCAGTTTTGTGGTATGTCCCAGTATTACTTCAGGGGTTATGAACAACAGTGTACACCGATCAATAATGCTCATGTATATTGCCCATTGATTTTAGTTCCTCCTGGATCCTGAATTCGATCCCATGCTCTTCAGCACATCAGGCAAAGAGCACCCTTCAGCACTCATTGGTTCTGTAGCAGGTACACAGTTTATGGGATCGGGTTGCTAACCCAAGATTGGTTTTAATTAAGACTAGATTATGCATACCGATCTCTTCTGACTGGGATTGTTGTTCCTTACACAGCTCCATCTTCTGTCAGTTCTTCTATTCTACTAGGTTTTCCTTTCTTCCTTACTCTAGGTACATTCTTCCATGGTTATGGATTTGTCAGACCATCATTTGCCTTACTCTGCTATACAGTGGACTGTAGTCTCTAGTTTTTCAAAGGAGATTGCTCCCAGGATTCAAGCTAATATACCCACCGTTTTGCTTTCTTCACAATCCTAAATTGGTATCACATTACAAGTTGTCACATTCCAAATATAAATTATTTTGATGACTTCTCTACTTCCTGTACTCTGTATCCCTCTGAGTCAGCTGTTTTACCTGTCTAGCTATCTGACTCATTCAGGCCCTTCCTCTGCTACCTACTTGCTCCAAAAGTATATTATAATTATTTGATATTGGGCATCCTACCTTTTATAGCATGTCTTTTCATAAAAAAAATATGCTGCCACTAAATTACATAGTAAGTGATTGGTCTTTTCTAGCATTGTCTACTATTAGTCAAGTGTTACGTGGATAAGGTTATTATCAGTTTAAAATTATCAGTCCTGAACTCATGAATCGCTATATTCCCACAGGGCATCACTACCAGTACAATTTCTCTTTGTGCCAACAGTGATTCAACGTGTGTGGAGTGTTTTCTTTTATTTTCTGTGTTTATGTGATCATGGAACATACCTCTCAACTCTCCAGATTTTCACAGAATGTTCAGATTTTTGCCTGATATTTCTGGTCTTTTTGTCATAAAATGTATGTTTTTCTGGCAAATCTTTGAGGCTTTGAAGTCACTAAACAATGATGTACATGTGAATTTCAGACTTAATATCCTATAGAAAAATGCATATTAACACAACTCCTGTTATTCTAGCAACTGTTTAAGTTTATAAGAGCAATATTTAAAGTCTGTCCCTGGTTTTGGGCCTTTGTCCCCCATTATTTTAGGAGCAAAACAGCATCTACTCTTGAGAAATATCATTAAATCTAGTTGTGGTAGAAATGCTTAAGTATCACAAGGGAAATAGACTCCAAATGAGTACCATGTTTAAAATAAGTGGATTATATGAGATCAAGAGTTACATGGTTGGCAGATCAGGGGAGTTGCAAGGAAGTGTTATTTCACAGATTTCAACAGCCTTCATGAAGTGGCAGAACACTAAAAAATAGTTCAACAGAGCAATAAAATGACATGAAGTCATCCTTGTGACAACAAAGAGAACATGCATTAGGAGAACCTATGATTTATTCAGTAAATGATGGATTTCTTGGGTGTGTCATGTAGTTCTTGGCTGCTGTCAAACATTGTTTCTCATTTTATATGAAGACATAATCAGGTAACTCATTAGACATTGGGTGACTCCTATGACATCCTAAAAGAGGCTAACTGTGATTTCAGATTGAAGCTTAAACAATTAGTGATGTATATACAACAATTTTAATAAATCATAACATTTAAAACTATTCCAGCTTGACTCATCAATTAATTCAAGATTTCTTCTTTCTAGTGTTTATTTACAGGAAGCTGGAGCCACGTTCTTCAATACTAGAAGCAGGATAACTCTGTGAAAATTGCTTGTGCGACTTTAGGCTTTCAACTAATTAGATGAATAATATGAGACCCAAGAGAATTATTGCAGGGTGGATTCTCCTTTTACTCCCAAAGGTCTCCAACCCTGGAGACAACTATAGAAAGAGACGGAGCACAGGAAACACAACAGTCTGCAATGAAGTTCATAGAGGGGTTTTACTCATAAAGGAAAAAATACTGAACTCTCCTGAGGAAACCTACACATCGGTTAGTATTCTGACTGGCCACTTTCTTCATCAGCTTACCCTGACTTTTCTGTTACTCTTTCTCTCATTGGCTGTATCCGAGCACTTGGTAGCTACCTGTTGGTGTTTTCTTGAGCCTTTCTATTGGTGCAATTCCCCATTTCTTTACATTGCAAATGTCTCTCAGCACATTGGCTAGTGTACATTTATTTACTGCTTTTGTTTACTGGGAAAGTCTGACAAGTTCACATCTACATTTACACCTAGTGTTTCATCTTCCATGACTGTGCTCCAAGTCAGTTATTCAAGGCTACATCCTGATTTATGTTTGAAGTTATGCTATGTCTGGAGTACACTCACAATTGGTCTAGTAATTCTAAATGGTACTTGTGTATTATTGCAACCTGATTTCAGTACTCACAGAAATCGCTATGTTTCTGGGAAACTAGGTCTGCTAAGCTAAGAAGGGGTGTATAAAGTTTTCAGGACTATTGTGTGCGATTGTTTTTTAAACTGGAAGAGGAATAAGGTGAGAAATCATCTTCCCCAGTAATGGCCTTCTCAGCCTTTATAAGAAGGCCTGCTGCTTCTCACTCGTTATTCCTCACTGAACTCATACGACTCAGCACCTTCGCTAAAAGGCAACCGGCCCATTTCTATTCTGTGTAGGACTACACACTGCAAGGAGTGATTGCTATGTTTTGGGCGTGTGTGAATCATTCAGCATGCACAGCATCTGTTGGCAGTACTGTAATTGGCTGCTGTGGCTACACAACTTCACATGAACAGGAGTATCCATCTGAAGCGGGATAACCATTTAACACCCCCGGCCAAGGAATCCCGCTGGGGAGAAAGGCATCAGTCCCTGAGAAATCACTGTCCCCTTAGTCAGTATTTCTTGCAGGCACCTTTGTTTGGGATGGTTACTGACCCTGAGCAATCTCCCTTTGTTGAGGTTGTAATCAGCAAAGCAAGATTTATGATGCAGCGTGGCATGGTGGAATTCACTGAAATAATGACACATGCCTCCCACGAGTACAAAATTTGAAGGTTTCTCCTCTCCCTGCCTCAAACCAGCGGGGACGCATAACTACTTACTTGCACACACACCCCTTTAAAACTTAACAAACCTTTTTTCTGAGAAACACAATGAACTATGCCAGTTCTGAAATCTGGTTGTAATAATAAATAAGTACCTTCTAAATATACCATTATTATAGGTTCATAGGTTATTGCTAGGCTTGCAGTCCAGGGACCATTGAGGAGCCCAGCCTAAATTCCCAGTTGTCCAAAGCACTGTCAGGTCAAATGACTTGCAAGGTCACATAGCAGGAAAATAAGAATGAGGAAATCAAACCATGTACCACAGAAACTACAGCTTTCAACCTTAACCCTCTGTACAACGTACCAGACTATTACTTTAGTTAGCTACAAAGTACACGTTTACTGATTTTATGGCTCTTTGGAGCTTATCTCTGACGAAGCCTATAACTGAAGATAGAATTGCTTACCGGAATTTTTAATCTAATAAAGAACAGAAGTTTTTCGATAACTCTGTATAATTCATGCCTTTTTTTCATTGCTCAGATAACTCACTTTTCTTGGATGGCAGAACTTCACAGTTTTACTTGAAAAAAGGTAACATTAAAACACACTGAATTTCAAAAGATTATATGAAAAACACCTGCTGGTTTTTCCATCATAGTTTCAGAACAGTTACTTTTTCACTACTTTTTCTCCCTAAATGAATTGCAGAGTGGTGCTAGAACTCCACATATACTTATCTGGGAATGTATGCTTCCGAAGATTATGGAATTAGCAGTGAATTAGTGATAATGCAATACATCTAAAGGAACTACAAAGGGAGTATGCAGCTATCTAAGTGTCATCAGGAATGAACAACATGCTGAGTGAGTGCATAAACTGCACAATTTAAGTGAGTCATTTTAGTCTTTTTTCTTATTTTTGCGTTTCTGTGTTATCCCTGTTTTCTTGAATCTGCTTCATTATAGCCAAAAACAACACCTCTCCTTGGCGTTCCCATTCCCAGTGACCCCTGTGTTCTAAGTATCCGTTTTACTATCTTTCAGGCTAAAATCAAGGGATGCATCACATATTATACAAGATTCTATCAGAGATACTGAAAGAACAGATAACTGTGTGAGTCAGTATTTTATGGCCTATTTTCATAGTCCAGTGGGAAATATTTTATTAGCTGCATCTCCCTAAACCTTCACACAAGCCCTGATACTGAGATGTGGCATCTTATTTCCTGCATCCTACCTTCTGGCAAACACCTTCAGTTATGTTTGCACAACTGTCTTTCTATAGGATTTATGTGTCTTCACCCAACACGAGTAGGTTTGCACAGGCTGGAACTCTCAGACTCTCTCACCCAAAAACCAAATAAGTGCAGCACAGAGGTTTAGTGTGTGGCATCACTGTCTAACAGCTCACTTGTTCAAAGGTCATTTTGACCTTCAATCACTATCAATGTGAAGTGTGCATGTTCTCCCTGTGTCTGCATGTGTTTCTTCCCATCTCCCAAAAACATACATGCTGATTGACTACACTAAATCATTCATATAGATTCCATTAACCCTTGTAGTTGTGGGTGAGAAAGTTCATAGAGGGATGAATTCACACAACAGGTTAACAAATCAATAACTATATAACTAAATGAATTAGACCAATTCTAATTTTTACTTGAGCATCATTTCACTTAGCAAAGATATTACGAGGACGTGTAGTAAGAACATAAATCAACACAACCTGCAGGTCATTCATTTCAGTTCACTAAAACCTGCCTAACAGTTTCAAGAACGCATTACACACTGTCGTTTCAAATAGAAGTGAGAAAGTGTACAAAGAATTTTAAGCAAAGTAAAACATTATGGCTTACGTTGCATACCTTTCCACAGTAGCTGAAAGAATGTAGACTTTACAAGTTTAAAGCAGTGATAGAAAAGTGATTTTTGTTCTTTGTTCAGTGTGCCAAAAGAACCATGTCACATGTATTCTTCCAACCCTGATCAGTACTTACATATTGCTGTCGTTTACTCATATGACCTTTGTCCAGGAATGCTTGCTTGTTGTAATAACATGTGCAGGCAAGTATATGTACATACAGACAATAGGTTCGCTTATTAGAGAGAGAGGGTGTGCATGTGCGTGTGTGCGTGTGTGCGCGCGCGCATGTGTGTGTGTGCGTGTGTGTGTGTGTGTGTGTGTGTGTGTGTGTGTGTGTGTGTGTGTGTGTGTGTGTGTGCCTGTGTGTGTCTGTGTGTCTGTGTATGTGACTGTGTGTAAAAGAGAGAGAGAGAGACAGAGAGAGAAATTCTGGTGCCTTTTGTGTGTTGTTATAGCACTCTCTAAAGTTGGAAATTAACAATCAAAGCTAAACCATGTTGGTAATTTATCCTGAAGTACACATGCAGTACACAAATAAATGCTATAATGAACTAAAACACATTATGTCATTTGGATTAACAGGCTTTATAATGACGGGTATATTGAGAATTGAATTATACTGAATTATATAATTCTAAGCATTCTGCTAAGTAAACTGCAGTCAAGAAATACTGCCAGAGTCTGCCTTGCTTGTATATCCTGATTTCTCAGTTGTTCACTATCAGAGGCTCTGCAGATTTTTCATTTTTATGAAAGAAGTGGGTTCTAAACTCACCACAGGACCTTAGGATGGTATCCAAGTAATGATTAGGTTGTGCCATAACTGGGAAGGGTTCACATTCATGGGGATAAATTAATTCATGAACCTGTAAGGTCCTGGCAGCCCATATCTCTCAACCTCTTATCACAAGAAATCTGGAGAAAGGCAAAAATAATGGGGGGACAGAGGCCCAAAAATAGGGACAGATTTTAAATATTGCTCTTATAAATTTAGAACATTGCTAGAATAATATGTTTTTCATCTGTATCCATTTTCTGAAGGATATGAAGTCTAAAACTAGAATGTCTTTCATTATTTAGTGACTTCAATCCCCAATGATTTTCTGGAGAAACACAAAGGAACAGACCAAAAATGTGAGGCAAAATATGGCCATTCTGTGAAAATTTGGACACTTGAGAGGAATGTGGCAGCCTTGCTGAGGAAAAGGCATAAAGACATCCACAATGCACATAGTCTAACTGAAGATACTTTGGATGTTACAACCAGGTCTAATAGAAGTGGTCACCATGGTACTCTGGCTTGTGCTAAAATCCCTCAATGAGATACTAAAGATTATAAATACACACCTCACTCCCTTGAATGCAACATACAGCTGCATAAATGAAGCAGTGTATCTGGCTGCTACATGACAGCCAGCTACAGACTACAGAATATGGACTAGGACAGGCTACAGACTACAGAATGTGGACTAGGAAAGGAGTGCAGAATACACAGCCATGCTGTAGGTAGAGCCTTGTTACAATCTGCCTAGCAGGATCAGGTAGAACCACTGATGATCTTAACATCTTTTGGTTTGACAGGGAATGGCTTGTAGTGGCTAATAACGGGCAACTGTCTGAGTGACCTGAGTGACGACTAACAAGGTAGGTAGGAGAGCAAGGCTGGAGTCTGATTACTGGACTACTGGGTGAGTGGGTTGGGAAGGGGCTACAATCACTAACAGACTGGGTTGTGCAAGTTTATTATTTATTTATTTATTTATATTTGTTTACAAGGGTAGGGTGCTTGTCAATATCGACCAATTTTAGGATTAGCCCTGGTGAACTACAAAATATTTTTTTATAATGTAAGCAATAACAGAGTAGTTCAGACTAAGTACACAGAAAAAAAAAAACTGTGCATGTGCATTCCAGTGAATAAGCAGAGTGCAATGTACAGACAAGCAGAATGCAATGTACAATATCTATCTACCTATCTATCTATCTATCTATCTATCTATCTATCTATCTATCTATCTATCTATCTATTTATCTACATATATTAGTTCCTAGTATGAGTCAATCTTCCATGAATTTTGAAGGAGGAGTAGACAGTTGAAAGGCGATAGGTTAGGTGACATGTCCTGGATATATCAGACCAGTCAAAGGATCTGACTGCTGTGTTGGAAAGCTTTTGGGTGGGAGACAGTCTGAAAAGCAACAGTGTCAGACCAAATACTCCATGGAGTTAGTCAGGCTTCTGACTCATACTGCCATCACAGCATAAATGTAAACGTCAAGCTGAAAAAGTGCGACACAAAACCAGTACAAGTAAACCGACTCAGCTCCCACGAATCTGTAGACTTTAACACACCCAAATGCTATAAAAAAGCAGCAAAAATACACGTAAAAACACTCGTTGAAACAATAACTAAGCTCTTTCACCCATGTGTATGATCGGGCGTCATCAGAGTAAACCAGCTCATCTCTAAACAGTTGCAGTTAAAGCTTAAGCTTGCGCACACACCCCTCTATGTAACCAATCGCAATTGGGAAACAATCAGCAATTAAAATACTAGGAAATACAATCCTAACTTTAAAAAACCAACAGAACTAAAAATAAGCAAACATTAAATGTACATAGTAGTATAATGACCATTGTTACAAATACTGTGATGTAAACATTTAAATACATGATGATTTGTATTTTAAAATACTAGACAAGGAGATGTGGTCATTAATACCTGGAGGTTTGGATGTGTCAAATCTAAGCTGCCAAATGCACTCCCTCACCTTCAGTAAGATTTTAGCATCACCCCCTCTGTTGTTTGATGGAATTCTATCTATTACAAAAAATAAAAATTTTGTAAAATTGGGACAACTCAAACTGTGTGCATATAAGGCATTGTTTGTTCTTTTGTTTCTGATGTCTTTTAAGTGTTCCAAAATTCTAAGCCCTAACTTTCTTATCGTTTTACCCACATAAAAATGGGACAGCTCAGGCATGTAGCTATGTACACCACCATCCTGGTGTTACAGTTACAGAACCCCGGACATCTAATTGTTCTGTGAAAATTTTGAACTACTACATAAGGACCATTATTGATGAACTTACAGATACTGCACAAACCACATTTGTTCATTTTAGAGCTCTTATATGTCTCAATGTTACATTCTATTTCCATCAGTTCTTTAAGGTTTCTACCCTTGCTATATGTAAATGTTGGGGTGTTCCCTACAATGTTTATAGTGTCGTTGTCAAAGCGCATAGTTATTGTTTCAACGAGTGTTGTTACGTGTATTTTTGCTAGTTTTTTATAGCATTTTGGTCTATTAAAGTCTACAGATTCATGGGAGCTGAGTCGGTTTACTTTTGCTGGTTTTGTGTCACACTTTGTCAGCTTGAAGTTTATCCAAACTCCGACCAATTTCCTTGATTCTGATTTGCCTTGGTGGATTACCGCTATGGAGCAGCTAATGTTGCAGTATGTCGAACTGACAAATAAACTTATTCATTTATTTAAGGAGAAAGGCATGGTGGTCAATGTTCCAAACACTATTAGAATGGAGGAACCATTGTTGACTGAATCCCAAGCACTGTTTTACTCTTCACACACCCCCTTCTACTAGCAGTAGAGAAGCAACGGTTAACATTCCAGTAAACCCGGAGAACAACAGGGTGCCGATATCTGCAAACCAAGCTAGCAGTACGAACTTTTTGTCCACCAACGAATTTTGATACTCTTCTTATCCCTCCGGTCATGGATTGGAAGCCTGAATTAAGACAAAAACCAGAGTCAGGCACTTTAAAAACACAACTTGGTTTATTTGAAAGCAAACTCAAGAAACTGAAAGCCCTGCAAATGGACAACGTGTTCTTGGAGAGATCCATTGAACTCAAACAGGTGCCGAAGGGCCTAAATATATTCAAACTGCTGATAGGATTTGAAGCAGGTACAGATGGATTCCAAGAACTTTTGTCTTTCTTTGACCAGACAGGTATGGAATTAATGCAAATTATAATTTGGAACAATACTTATAGACTAGATATGTTAAAAGAGGAGCTTGGGCGATTAAACAGTAACATTATGAAAGATTTGCTTTTTGAGTTTAACAAACACAAATATGATAGGATTTTATTTGAAACAGACAACTTTGTGAAAAGGGGTCTTGAGATTAAAACAACCAAATTAAATAGGGACAGTAGAGATTATGCCAACAATCAGGTGTACACTCATTTCAGGGAATTTAAACGTACCTATGTTAGAACTAATTTTGTGAACAACATCAATACAGCGGGTAACTTCCGACAGGATACCTACAATGTTAATGGACAATTTGTTGAATGTTTTGAGGATGATTTACTGACTGAGACTGACATTTAGCACGAGAATGAGGTTTGTTTAGACCCCCATTCTTAAGGCACTCAGAATGAATTCGGGAGCGCAACCAGGTTTTACACTTGCAACAAGGGAGGGGGTGAGGGCAGAGGCCTTACAATAACAAATGGAGGTGGTCTCAGGTGAACAACAGACCACTTTAGATAGTGAAGTAACTTTATATCATGAGGCTGGGATACAACCAGTATTTTGTGACATTACTTGTGACTCTTTTTGTGATAATACAGGTCATGAGGGTTCTCCTCCTGCTTTAAAATCTTTTTTTACAGATTTTGATTACACTCAGACATCAGTGGTACAGTTTCATTGGTTGAATACAAGTTTAGAAGGTGCAACAAACGTTAATACTGAGAGTACGAAAGTAAATGAGACAACCGAGAGTGGTTTATTGGATTTAACTCAACACACTGATGCTGGATTTATATGTAATTTTGTTAAGGCTGATAATGTTTGCATTTACAACTTTTCTAATTTAGAGCTAACGGATAACTATTTGTCCTTATTTAAGAAGGGGTTTATATTTGTTCCCATGTTTAGAAATGAAATAGCTAAAATTTTGGTCATCTTTAAAATGTACATCAGACAACTTAATTTAGAAATGTTTTTTCACAAAAAACCCAGCCCAACGATTGACAATGTCATTGAGCTTAAAAGGTCAAGTACCTTTATTCCCCCTGCACACCCATGCATACACACCTTTGAGAAGATGTGTGAGACACAACTTAGAAGGATGGTAAGAGGGGCTAATGGACAACCTGGCAACATGACATCCGGTGAGAGATTTTGTCTCCATGAATTAACATCTACTAACAACTACAGGGTTATACCTGACAAAGGAGGAGGGGTGGTGATCATGTCTACTATTGACTACTCAAACAAAATATACAACCTTTTGAATGATACTTCAACATATACTAGAGTTTCGAAGAATGAAATGTACATGGCGTACACCAGAATTGATTGGCGTTTGTATGAGTGGTTAATGGAGGGGGTCATTGATGTCAACGAATATCATTACCTGATGGTTGATTCACCGGTGACTCCCTCCATTTTTGGAATACCGAAAATTCACAAAAATCAGAATGATCCACCTTTCCATCCTATTGTGTCAGTCAAGGGCTCGAAAACAGAAGCAATGGCTTCCTTTGTTGACTTCTACTGTAAAAACATTACTAAATGTTTGCCACACATCCTGAGGGATTCGTGGCACTGTTTGGATGTGATTAGGCAAAAACAAACAGATGAACCCTTTTTAATGGTGACAATTGATGTTATAAATTTATTTTTGATCATTCCTCAGGTACAAAGTTTAGAAATGTTTAACAATTGTTTGGATAAACATAGTGGATTTCATACAGTAAAACAAAGTCTGATAGTTGACCTCATGGAACTGATTTTGTCAAACAACTTCATTAGATTTGAGGGTGAACTTTTCAGACAAGTTACAGGAGTAGCCATGGGTGCCAGGTGTGCACCAATTTATGCCAATTTGGTATTGGCAGAATGGGAGATGGAAAAGGTGTTTCCTTCAGAACATATGCATCACATAACACTGTACTTGCATTACCTTGACGATATTTTGATCTTTTGGAAAGGGAGCAGGGAGGAGATCTACAGATTTATTGATTTCCTCAACAACACTACACCGTTTCTCAAATTCACTTACAAAATTCATGGTGAAACTTGTAACTACCTAGACATATTGATATACAAAAGTGTACATGAAGCCAACTTAAACTCTAGCCTTTATCGTAAGAAAACATACTCTAACAACTTTTTGCACTTTCAGAGTTGTCACCCATATTTTCAAAAGAAGAACATAGTCAAAGGTCAAATGGTCAGACTTTCTTGATTGATTAGTGATGATGAACGGTTAAAAATTGAGTTAACTAGATTAATTGGAATGTTCACAGAGAGGGGTTACCCCCATGATATTTTGAATAAAACAAGAAAGGAAATAGAAACCAAAAGACCTACTGCCTTTAAACCTATCCTGAAAGGTGCTTTGATGAAAGAGGCTTATGAAACGAGCAGTTTGGTTTTAGATTCTAATGTACAACACAGAAAACGAGCCATGATTTTACCTTACAATGAGCAGGCAGGACAAATTATTAGAATTATTAAAGACACATGGCAAAGTGTTTTTGACAATGACACTATAAACATTGTAGGGAGCACCCCAACATTTACATATAGCAGGGGTAGAAACCTTAAAGAACTGATGGAAATAGAATGTAACATTGAGACAAATGAACAAATGTGGTTTGTACAGTATCTGTAAGTTCATCAATAATGGTCCTTATGTAGTAGTTCAAAATTTTCACAGATCAATTAGATGTCCAGGGTTCTGTAATTGTAACACCAGGATGGTGGTGTACATAGCTACATGCTTGAGCTGTCCCACTTTTTATGTGTGTAAAACGATAAGAAAGTTAAGGCTTAGAATTTTGGAATACTTAGAGACATCAGAAACAAAAGAACAAACTATGCCTTATATACACACAGTTTGAGTTGTCCCAATTTTAAAAAAAAATATTTTTTGTAATAGATAGAATTCCATCAAACGACAGAGGGGGTGATGCTAAAATCTTACTGGAGGTGAGTGAGTGCATTTGGCAGCTTAGATTAGATGCATCCAAACATCCAGGTATTAATGACCACATCTCCTTGTCTAGTATTTTAAAATTCAAATCATCATGTATTTAAATGTTTACATCACAGTATTTGTAACAATGGTCATTATACTACTATGTACATTTAATGTTTGCTTATTTTTAGTTCTGTTGGTTTTTTAAAGTTAGGATTGTATTTCCTAGTATTTTAATTGCTGATTGTTTCCCAATTGCAATTGGTTAAATAGAGGGGTGTGTGCGCAAGCTTAAGCTTTAACTGCAACTGTTTAGAGATGAGCTGGTTTACTCTGATGACGCCCGATCATACACATGGGTGAAAGAGCTTAGTTATTGTTTCAACGAGTGTTTTTACGTGTATTTTTGCTGCTTTTTTATAGAGTTTTGGTCTATTAAAGTCTACAGATTCATGGGAGCTGAGTCGGTTTACTTTTATTGATAAATGTAAATGTACTTTTGTAAGGTCAGTAGGTGTGGTAGCAGTCATCGGTAGCCTACAGGGGCAAGGCACTGGAACTTTTCAAAAGTGTTAGCCAAATTTTTGTATCCAGTACAAACCAGGAGCAGACATTGTATAACATGCCAGCCTTAGCTTGCTGTTTCTTTTGTGTATAAATTTCCATTTAAATGTTATATAATTAATTTATAGTTATCAGCTGCCGAGGGTGACAGCTGGTGGCATGGAGCAAAGACGCAATGAGTTAACAGTAGCTAGTTTTATATACAAGTACGAGACCATCTGCATTTGTGATCAACATTACTACATCTGAAAAGCTGATAGAATGTAAATAATACTGAAAATTAAATTTAAAATCAAATCTATTCTGGTGAAAACACAGAACAAAAAGTGCAAATTAGCATAATTTGTCTTCTAAAACATCCAGCAGTCATCCACAAATTGCAGTAGCACTTACATATTTGCTGACCACTTCTCAGTGTCACTATATATTTACATCACATATATCTTTGATAGGCACTCTGATACTAACCTATCATTTGTAAATACACAAGATTTGTACCTACTGGCTCAGGGCTTGACTGTTCCATTTGCTGTAAGATGGGTTGCCCTGCAGACAATACTGAGATGTGGTTTAATTAGTTAAACTTCATTAATCCAGCCAGGGATATATCTTTCCTGCTGTCAAACTGTATATTAAAAGACAGTATTAAAATGTAAGAGCTAAACTGTGTCAAATCTGTTATAAAACAGATGGTTCTTAAAGCACTTCCCAATAAAATGTAAAGAATCTCTGCCTTGAAGCTGCTTTGGTAGTGAACTCAATCAGCCAACATCATTGAAGAAAAAGGATTTAATTCAGAGGAGTGAATGCAAGCATCCCCAGTTCATCCTAGCAAATGCAAAGAGTTGGCTAACAGGTCACGAGCACCTGTTTCTAACAAGTAGGACCTTGATCATGGAGGGCTTGGAATACCATCACAAGAACTTTAAAAATCGATCTGTTACCTAAGATGGAGTCATTGTACAGAGAATGGCCACAAAGGAGATGCTTGTCACTGTTCCATTCTGTCCCTCCTGCAACATACTGAGTTCAGTGTTACTCCAGGTGAAGGACATTGCAGTAGTCCAGGCGAGACATTTTCAAGTCCTGCACTGCCATTGGTGGGTCCTCATATGTAATAAGGTGCTCAATACAAGTGATGTTCCTCAGCTGGCAGCAAAATGATAAGACAACTGATACGTGTCACTGAAATGATCAGACAACTGATACGTGTCACTGAAATGATCAGACAACTGATACGTGTCACTGAAATGTGAGCTTATCATTGATGATCACTCTAAGATTATGCACCTTGGACATAAACTCCAACCTATGACCACAAGAAATGACCAAAGGAGTAAAGATAAGAACTGTATGTCCTTGGTGTTGTACAAAATGTCACAAAAATGTCTTGGAGGGATTGAGTTTGAGTCAGCTAACTCACTGAGCACTTCGTACGTCCTCTATTGACTATGAGGAATCCATTCACTCCCAAGGAATGGAGAGGTAAAGCTGTGGCATTGGAAATCTCCACACTTATCCAACTCATTGAGTGGAAAAAATATATTTGGTGTATAAAGATGAAGCCAAACTGGAGGCCCCATGCAATCCTACAACTAAGAGGCTAAGCAAATGATGAGTCAAGTTCCAGAGACTAGACTCTGAGTAAAGAGCGGGAGGTAAGATGTAACCAATCAATAATCAGGCCAATGGCAAACACATTATTTATTTATTTAAGCAGTTTGCTAAGCAGGTGGATGGCCTGCTCCTGGGACTGTTTCCAGCTATGACTTGAGCCATCAAGGAAACATACAAGAATATTCAGTTGACTTATAAGTACAGATTTAACAGATGTCGTATGACATCATATGCATTTGCTGGCATTAGTAGTACAACATCAAAAAGCACAACTCTTATCATACATATTCTAGACTGCTTTATACATATGTTATGAAAAGAGCATAAAACATTTTGGACATTCTAAACATAGTTATATGTGTACATTGCAAGCTATTGCTATTTACATAAAGTGCTATAGCATTAACTCGACTATGGAATAGTATAGAATTCTATACATAATTCTATACATTAGTGAAAGACTCAGTTGTTTTATTTTCCTGGCAACTACAACTTTATTGCTTGTTGCAGTGATAAACACTATTGTATTAAAACTGAAATGAATAGTGTTCAGTTGTGATCATAAAATTTAATCGGCAAATACCCCCAAAATGATCAAATGGTCAACCATGTTGAATGCAGGAATTAACTCAAAGAGGACCAGGATGGACTAACATCTTAAATGATGTCCTACTGAAAGGCCATTAACTACTCAAGTGAAGCCTGCATCAATGTTATGGTGAACTCAGAACTAAAATTGAAAAGTATTGCAGAGCTCAGGAGGATCAAAAAAAGAGTACAAGGTTGCTAACATTCTGCAAAAATCATCCCAATAAAGGGCAGGCTAGTGATGGAGCAGTATGTTTCCAGGCAGTCCAGATCCATGGCAGACTTACTAAGGAAAGCAGTAAACAAAACTTCCTCTAAAACGCATAGACATACTCTCATCCTCACAGATAACTGGATCGTTTTGAAAACTAA
Source organism: Protopterus annectens (assembly GCF_019279795.1). NCBI lineage: Eukaryota > Metazoa > Chordata > Ceratodontiformes > Protopteridae > Protopterus > Protopterus annectens. The sequence goes on along the minus strand of NC_056729.1, from coordinate 1,874,158,002 downwards.
TGTGTCCAAGACTTTCTGTCATGAAATGACCAACCCAACATCGCCATGGTTCAACATGCACCTTTTGTGATCCAAGGTTATAGAATGTCCAGCTTTTTGCATCATAGGAGTCTTAACATGAAACTGCATTCACTGAAAGCAGTCCACACCTTGGAAGTTGCAGACATTTGTGCAGTCACAGAGACTTGGTTCAAGGCTGTGGAGGGCACCCCAGCCATACTGGGTTAAACCCCTGTTCAGACATTCAGACCACAAACTGAAGGTGTGAAAACTGAAGGAGGTGATGTATAAATATTCATTAAAGATAAATACACCTCCAGATTGGTTAAACAGTATGATTACCTGGAGACACTTAAGGTGCGATTAACTGTTGATACAACACCTATTCAAGTCATTGCCAACTACAGGACCCCCTCCATGAAAAAGGACACCCACTCTGCCTATTTGGATCTACTTGAGGCTATCAAGATACAGCCAAACACCATGGTTTTGGGCAACTTTAACTACCCATCCATTGATGGGGTAAATTACTTGTGTTCAAACTCACTTGCCCAGAGGTTCCTTGACTTCATTAACTCCAGTGCCCTGAACCAGCTCGTTGACACCCTCACAACGGGTGCCAATATCCTGGATCTGGTGCTTACCATTATGGGGGAAACACTGTATCACCCCCCACTGTGACGTCTTCCCTGGTGAGATCTGACGACAAATCAGTCTCATTCAAAGTAACTATCACACCTGACTGCCCCCCCCCCCCCAGCAGCAACTAAACTAAAAAACTTCACCAAAGCAGATTATAACCTCTTAGAGGATGGTATACATAGCTTCACTGTACTTCCCCCCTTACATGAAACTGGCAACTATGCCGAGTTCTACACCAATGCTTTATAAAAAACCCTTTATAACTGCATTGACTCAGCCATACCTGATAGGACCAAAACAAGCTCCTCAAGGAAGAGCAAACCTGTCTGGTGGACAACTGCCATTAAGTGGCTTTACAATCAGAGGAAGAAATTGCTGTCAAAATGTAAGAGGGAGTGAGCCCTAAACTGGAAACACTTCCTCCTCACCTTAAACAAGCAAATATGACTTCTTGTGAAGACCTCCAAAGCAAACTATGAATCCAGATTAGCTTCCTCAACTAAGGCGTTCTTTAGTTACATCCATAACCTTAAAAGAAAGGCCCAAATTTGTGCCAAACTTGTAGTTAATGATACCACATATACTGAGACTGTGGACATGGCTAACCTGTTACCAAACAGGTTCTGTGAAAACTTCACTCTCCTGTCCCTGCCACATGTACCCTATGACATCCCTACCACCTGTCCACTACCTTGTATCTCTAAAAAGCAGGTCAAAACCACCTCTCTAAGGCCAGAAACATAGAATCTATGGGACCTGATAACATCCCAGGCTGTGTCCTACATGGGCTCCAACAAAAATTAGCAGCACCATTGGGTACTCTTTTCAGTCATAGTCTAAGCACCGGCTTCATCCCAACTGAATGGAAAATGGCCACCATTATCTCCTTACACAAAATTGGTGCTTCCACTGACTCCAGGAACTATAGGCCTATTAGCCTGACTAGCCTTATCTGCAAGGTCATGGAGCGAATCTTCATGGACTTTATCGACAAAGCTATAGGTAATCACCAAACACATGATCATACTCAGTTTGGATTTGTCAAAGGAAGATCATGCCTGTTAAACCTGGTGGACTTGTATGAGACAGTCACCAAGGCCCTGAACGAAGGGACATCTGTGTATACAGCCTACCTAGACTTAGCCAAGGCTTTTGACACTATCCCCCACTCAGGCATCATTGACAAAATCACTCAGCTAGGTATCAACCCTTACATCATTAGATGGGTTGCTAACTGGCTCACTGATAAAACCCATGTAGTCAAAATAAAAGAATCCACCTCCAACAGCAGACCTGTAACCAGTGGTGTACCACAAGGATCAGTCCCGGGACCTCTACTGTTTGGAATCTATTTCTCTGAAGTACAAGCAAAAACTAAAGGTCTGTTGTTGACAACGATTGCTGATGACTGCAAACTGGGAGCATTCATAGACTCTCCAAATGATGTCAACATCCTACAAGATGGTCTTACATAAACAAATGTGAACATCCTCCAAGAGAGCCTTACCCAAACTAATGACTGGTGCCAGAAGCATGGCCTCAAACTGAATGCCAAGAAATGCATCATTATTCCCTTTGGGGAAAATGGAGTCCCCACCAATTATCACATTAATAACAAAGTACTAAGCACACAATCACTTGTGAGGGACTTGGGCACCCAGGTTGATAGCAACCAGACTTTTGACTATCATTTTGCCTCCGTTGTACTGAAAGCGTTTTACATGGCCCACCTCATAAGTAAGGGTGTTTCATCCAGGAACAAGGAGGTCATAACATCCCTATACTCCTCCCTTATTAGACCCATTATCGAGTACAATGCCCCCTTCAGCATGTACCTTGCCAAGCACATGCAGCATCTGGCGAGACCACAGAGGTTCCTGACCAGGAAAATCCAGGGTCCCAAACACCTATCATATACAGATAGGATAAAATCCCTGTCCCTCTACTCAGTATCATAATACTTGTGTGCTCAGAGGTGACCTATGTCTGGCATACAAGGCCATCTCAGACCCAGCCTTGATGGAGTTGCTGCCTATCAGTAAGTCAAACTCCACTCATACAACCTGCACGCAAGGCCTTAATCTCGTCTGTGACATTAATAGAACTTGTCAGTGGGATAGATTTCTGTCTCAAAGACTCCCCCTCTATGGAATAGACTCCCTTTCCATGTCAAGCAGAGTACCTCTCTAGCCCTCTTTAAGAGGAACGTGGACAACTGGATGGGAAACAGAAAATACACTCCTGGGATCCCACCTGTGCCCCTGCTGGACAGGGGCAACAGGTACTGACTTTGTGGGAACATGGGCAAAATTCATGGCTGTGCTTATAAGGGTCTCTGAGTCAATAGCCTAGTATCATCCTATGAACTTATGAACTTAAATTATTGGTGCCAAAGTCATGGCCTTAAACTCAGTGCAAAAAAATGTATTATCATCCCTTTCAGTAAGAGCGATATTCCTACTAACTACCACATCAATAGCAACATCCTAAATATGGACTCAGTGGTGAGAGACATAGGCACACAGGTTGACAGCAGCCTTACCTTTGATCACCATGTCCCCACAGGGGTAAGAAGGGCATTCTATATTGCTAATCTCATAAGTAAGGGTATTGCCTCCAGAAAAAAAGAAGTTAGAACATTCCTCTTCCCTCATCAGGCCAATAATTAAGTACAACACCCCTTCTGGTATGTACCTTTCCAAGCTCCTACAGCAAGTGGAGAGACCACAAAGGTTCCTCACAAGGAAAATTCAAGGTCTTCAGCATCGTCTTATGTGGATCATCTGAAATCACTGTCACTTTATTCTGTTTCAAGAAATGCTGCATATCCACAAGTCAAATGGTACGTGGGTTACTCGCTCTAAAGACATTGATATGGTATGTGACATTAATAGAACTTTCTGGAGGGACATATTTGTCTCCTAGAGGTTATCACACCATTGGAACAGACTCCTACTTTATGTCAAACAGAGCACCTCATTGGCCCTCTTCAAACACAGTCTGGATGATTGGATGGGTAACTGGAAATTCACCTCTGGGGTTCCACCTGTGTCCCTCTTGGACAGGGGCAATAGGTGCTGATTGTGGAAATAAGGGTAGTACTTGGCTAGGCTTGTAAGGGCCCTAGGGCCTTTAGCCTAGTAACTTCCTATGATCCTATGATCCTACATTTTTGGTCTGTTCCTCATAAGATTTGTGGTTTTCTGGCAAATTATTAAGGATTGAAGTCAGTAAATAATGAAACACATTTGTGTTTCAGACATCATATCCTTCAAAAAATGCATGCTAATGCAAAACCTGTTACTGTAGCAACTTTGTCAGTTTATCAGAGCAATATTTAAAATCTGTCCCTGAGTTTGGACCTTTGTTACAACTATCATTTTTGGGTTTACCCAGATTTCTTGTGCCCAGTGGATGATGGGCCAGGGAGAGGGCTTTTTACACTAGACACAGTTCTGTACTCCAAGAAGATAAACAATCAACTATGCCAGGGTAATCCTATGAGCTAGGCTTGGAAAGGCTCCAGGGCCAATAGCCTAGTACACACCTATGACCTATGAACCTATGTAGATTCAAGGAGGACCAGGATTCCAGGCGTATGCAAATAATATGGTACTATAAGCAGACTTTGAACAGGAACTTGCAAATGATAGGAGACTGGAATGCAAAACTGAAGTGGGATGAAACGGAGTACAGATAAGATAGTAATAATGGCAGCAAATGGTGAAAATGAGAAGAAGTTGAAAACTGAGATGGAAGGGAAAATAGCAGAACAGGTTAACAGCTTGAGGTAGATCCAGAGTACCTGAGGCTCCTGTAATGCAGGTGGCAATCCGGTCTCATTTCAGTGCCTTTTCTCAGATTTTAATTGAGAAAAAAAAGAAAGAAAGAAATGTAGGAAACTGCTTGCTACAAATGTAGCAAACAGTTGTTAGAGTTTATACCCTGCATGGAGCAATACCACACATAGGTTTTAGTTAAAAAAAAACCCTTAGCTCTTGCATCTGGTGCAGTTGCCACCTTTGCCTCACCATAGCTATGCTACTGGCTTGAAGTACCTGCCAGGGATGGTTCAGGAGAAGTCCAAATGGAGAGATCAAAGCTAGAATCAGCAATGTTGCAGCCAACAGGCAAATTGTCAGGGGTATTGGCAGGCAGAAGAATTTCAAAGAAGCTTAAACATAAGATGTGCAGAACAGCAGCCTTGTGATCAGTGCTTTTGCTTGGCACAGAAACCTGGATGGTGAAAGCACAGCTTGAGGAAGCTTGAAGTGATGGAGATGAAGTGCCAGAGATGGGTGGTAAGATGCACACTCTGTACAAAGAAATGAGGATGTCACAGCACAAGCCAAAGTCAACCCAATTGCAGAGAAGTTCAAAAGAGAACAGATAACACTGGTTCAGTTGCATGTGTAACAAAGTCAAAGGCAATTTGTTGAAGAAGCTTTGGGAAAGAAAGAAAGAAGGTAAGAGGAAAAAAGGGCAGGGACTGCATGAGAGAAGATTATCAACAGTGAGACATGACTGATGAAGAAAGTGCCACTGAACCAAGAGTGGTGACAACAGCTGAAGCCACACTCTGACTCTACGTAGAAAGAAAGTGGCACTGAACCAAGAGCGGTGATGACAGCTGAAGCCACACTCTGACTCTAAGTAGAAAGAAGTCAGAAAAAGGGAACTGCTGATGATGAGGATGAAATGTCTGGTCTCCGTAAGGTCAGTAACATGGAAGTGATGATGAGGAAGAAATGTCTGGTCTCCATAAGGTCAGTAACAGGGAACTGATGATGAGGAAGAAATGTCTGGTCTCCATAAGGTCAGTAACAGGGAACTGATGATGAGGAAGAAATGTCTTGTCTCTATAAGGTCAGTAACAGGGAACTGATGATGAGGAAGAAATGTCTGGTCTCCATAAGGTCAGTACCAGGGAACTAACAATGAGGAAGAAATGTCTAGTCTCCATAAGGTCAGTAACAGGGAACTGATGATGAGGAAGAAATGTCTGGTCTCCATAAGGTCAGTAACAGGGAACTGATGATGAGGAAGAAATGTCTGGTCTCCATAAGCTCAGTAACAGGGAACTGATGATGAGGAAGAAATGTCTGGTCTCCATAAGGTCAGTAACAGGGAACTGATGATGAGGAAGAAATGTCTCATCTCTATAAGGTCAGTAACAGGGAACTGATGATGAGGAAGAAATGTCTGGTCTCCATAAGGTCAGTACCAGGGAACTGATGATGAAGAAGAAATGTCTGGTCTCCATAAGGAGGTCAGTAACAGGGAACTGATGATGAGGAAGACATGTCTGGTTTCCATAAGGTCAGTAACAAGGAACTGATGATGAGAAAGAAATGTCTAGTCTCAATAAGGTCAGTAACAGGGAACTGATGATGAGGAAAAATGTCTGGTCTCCATAAGGTCAGTAACAGGGAACTGATGATGAGGAAGAAATGTCTGGTCTCCATAAGGTCAGTACCAGGGAACTGATGATGAGGAAGAAATGTCTAGTCTCCATAAGGTCAGTAACAGGGAACTGATGATGAGGAAAAAATGTCTTGTCTCTATAAGGTCAGTAACAGGGAACTGATGATGAGGAAGAAATGTCTGGTCTCCATTAGGTCAGTACCAGGGAACTGATGATGAGGAAGAAATGTCTAGTCTCCATAAGGTCAGTAACAGGGAACTGATGATGAGGAAGAAATGTCTGGTCTCCATAAGGTCAGTAACAGGGAACTGATGATGAGGAAGAAATGTCTAGTATCCATAAGGTCAGTGACAGGGAACTGATGATGAGGAAGAAATGTCTGGTCTCCATAAGGTCAGTACCAGGGAACTGATGATGATGAAGAAATGTCTAGTCTCCATAAGGTCAGTAACAGGGAACAGATGATGAGGAAGAAATGTCTGGTCCCCATAAGGTCAATAACAGGGAACTGATGATGAGGAAGAAATGTCTCATCTCCATAAGGTCAGTAACAGGGAACTGATGATGAAGAAATGTCTCATCTCTATGAGGTCAGTAACAGGGAACTGATGATGAGGATGAAATGTCTGGTCTCCACAATGTCAGAAACAGGGAACTGATGATGAGGAAGAAATGTCTGGTCTCCATAAGCTCAGTAACAGAACTGATGATGAGGAAGAAATGTCTGGTCTCCATAAGCTCAGTAACAGGGAACTGATGATGAGGAAGAAATGCCTGGTCACCATAAAGTCAGTAACAGGGAACTGATGATGAGGAAGAAATGTCTCCTCTCTATAAGGTCAGTAACAGGGAACTGATGATGAGGAAGAAATGTCTGGTCTCCATAAGCTCAGTAACAGAACTGATGATGAGGAAGAAATGTCTGGTCTCCATAAGGAGGTCAGTAACAGGGAACTGATGATGAGGAAGAAATGTCTGGTTTCCATAAGGATAGTAACAGGGAACTGATGATGATAAAGTAATGTCTAGTCTTCATAAGGTCAGTAGCAGGGAACTGATGCTGAGGAAGAAATGTCTGGTCTCCATAAGGTCAGTAACAGGGAACTGATGATGAGGAAGAAATGTCTGGTCACCATAAGGTCAGTACCAGGGAACTGATGATGAGGAAGAAATGTCTATTCTCCATATGGTCAGTAACAGGGAACTGATGATGAGGAAGAAATGTTTGGCCTCCATAAGGTCAGTACCAGGGAACTGATGATGATGAAGAAATGTGTAGTCTCCATAAGGTCAGTAACAGGGAACTGATGATGAGGAATAAATGTCTGGTCTCCATAAGGTCAGTAACAGGGAACTGATGATGAGGAAGAAATGTCTCGTCTCTATAAGGTCAGTAACAGGGAACTGATGATGAGGAAGAAATGTCTGGTCTCCATAAGGTCAGTAACAGGGAACTGATGATGAGGAAGAAATATCTCATCTCTATAAGGTCAGTAACAGCGAAATGATGATGAGGAAGAAATGTCTGGTCTCCACAATGTCAGTAACAGGGAACTGATGATGAGGAAGAAATGTCAGGTCTCCATAAGCTCAGTAACAGGGAACTGATGATGAGGAAGCACTGTCTGGTCTCCATAAGCTCAGTTACAGGGAACTGATGATGAGGAAGAAATGTCTGGTCTCCATAAGGTCAGTGACAAGGAACTGATGATGAGGAAGAACTGTCTGGTCTTCATAAGGAGGTCAGTAACAGGGAAATGATGATGAGGAAGAAATGTCTGGTCTCCATATGGTCAGTAACAAGGAACTGATGATGAGAAAGAAATGTCTAGTCTCCATAAGGTCAGTAACAGGGAACTGATGATGAGGAAGAAATGTCTGGTCTCCATAAGGTCAGTAACAGGGAACTGATGATGAGGAAGAAATGTCTGGTCTCCATAAGGTCAGTACCAGGGAACTGATGATGAGGAAGAAATGTCTAGTCTCCATAAGGTCAGTAACAGGGAACTGATGATGAGGAAGAAATGTCTTGTCTCCATAAGGTCAGTAACAGGGAACTGATAATGAGGAAGAAATGTCTAGTATCCATAAGGTCAGTGACAGGGAACTGATGATGAGGAAGAAATGTCTGGTCCCCATAAGGTCAGTAACAGGGAACTGATGATGATGAAGAAATGTCTAGTCTCCATAAGGTCAGTAACAGGGAACAGATGATGAGGAAGAAATGTCTGGTCCCCATAAGGTCAATAACAGGGAACTGATGATGAGGAAGAAATGTCTCATCTCTATAAGGTCAGGAACAGGGAACTGATGATGAGGAAGAAATGTCTGGTCTCCATAAGGTTAGTAACAGGGAACTGATGATGAAGAAATGTCTCATCTCTATGAGGTCAGTAACAGGGAACTGATGATGAGGATGAAATGTCTGGTCTCCACAATGTCAGAAACAGGGAACTGATGATGAGGAAGAAATGTCTGGTCTCCATAAGGTCAGTGGCAGGGAACTGATGATGAGGAAGAAATGTCTGGTCTCCATAAGGAGGTCAGTAACAGGGAAATGATGATGAGGAAGAAATGTTTAGTCTCCATAAACTCAGTAACAGGGAACTGATGATGAGGAAGAAATGTCTGGTCTCCATAAGCTCAGTAACAGAACTGATGATGAGGAAGAAATGTCTGGTCTCCATAAGCTCAGTAACAGGGAACTGATGATGAGGAAGAAATGCCTGGTCACCATAAAGTCAGTAACAGGGAACTGATGATGAGGAAGAAATGTCTCCTCTCTATAAGGTCAGTAACAGGGAACTGATGATGAGGAAGAAATGTCTGGTCTCCATAAGCTCAGTAACAGAACTGATGATGAGGAAGAAATGTCTGGTCTCCATAAGGAGGTCAGTAACAGGGAACTGATGATGAGGAAGAAATGTCTGGTTTCCATAAGGATAGTAACAGGGAACTGATGATGAGAAAGTAATGTCTAGTCTTCATAAGGTCAGTAGCAGGGAACTGATGCTGAGGAAGAAATGTCTTGTCTCCATAAGGTCAGTAACAGGGAACTGATGATGAGGAAGAAATGTCTGGTCACCATAAGGTCAGTACCAGGGAACTGATGATGAGGAAGAAATGTCTATTCTCCATATGGTCAGTAACAGGGAACTGATGATGAGGAAGAAATGTTTGGCCTCCATAAGGTCAGTAGCAGGGAACTGATGATGATGAAGAAATGTGTAGTCTCCATAAGGTCAGCAACAGGGAACTGATGATGAGGAATAAATGTCTGGTCTCCATAAGGTCAGTAACAGGGAACTGATGATGAGGAAGAAATGTCTCATCTCTATAAGGTCAGTAACAGGGAACTGATGATGAGGAAGAAATGTCTGGTCTCCATAAGGTCAGTAACAGGGAACTGATGATGAGGAAGAAATATCTCATCTCTATAAGGTCAGTAACAGCGAAATGATGATGAGGAAGAAATGTCTGGTCTCCACAATGTCAGTAACAGGGAACTGATGATGAGGAAGAAATGTCAGGTCTCCATAAGCTCAGTAACAGGGAACTGATGATGAGGAAGCACTGTCTGGTCTCCATAAGCTCAGTTACAGGGAACTGATGATGAGGAAGAAATGTCTGGTCTCCATAAGGTCAGTGACAAGGAACTGATGATGAGGAAGAACTGTCTGGTCTTCATAAGGAGGTCAGTAACAGGGAAATGATGATGAGGAAGAAATGTCTGGTCTCCATAAGCTCATTAACAGAACTGATGATGAGGAAGAAATGTCTGGTCTCCATAAGCTCAGCAACAGGGAACTGATGATGAGGAAGAAATGTCTGGTCTCCATAAGCTCAGTAACAGGGAACTGATGATGAGGAAGAAATGTCTCATCTCTATAAGGTCAGTAACAGGGAACTGATGATGAGGAAGAAATGTCTGGTCTCCATAAGCTCAGTAACAGAACTGATGATGAGGAAGAAATGTCTGGTCTTCATAAGGTCAGTAACAGGGAAACGATGATGAGGAATAAATGTCTGGTCTCCATAAGGTCAGTAACAGTGAACTGTTGATGAGGAAGACATGTCTGGTCTCCGTAAGCTCAGTAACAGGGAACTGATGATGAGGAAGAAATGTCTGGTCTCCATAAGGTCAGTAACAGGGAACTGATGATGAGGAAGAAATGTCTGGCCTCCATAAGGATGTCAGTAACAGGGAACTGATGATGAGGAAGGAATGTCTGGTCTCCATAAGGAGGTCAGTAATGGGGAACTGATGATGAGGAAGAAATGTCTGGTCTCCATAAGGTCAGTAACAGGGAACTGATGATTAGGAAGAAATATCTGGTCTCCATAAGGTCAGAAACAGGGAAACGATGATGAGGAATAAATGTCTGGTCTCCATAAGGTCAGTAACAGTGAACTGTTGATGAGGAAGACATGTCTGGTCTCCGTAAGCTCAGTAACAGGGAACTGATGATGAGGAAGAAATGTCTGGTCTTCATAAGCTCAGTAACAGGGAACTGATGATGAGGAAGAAATGCCTGGTCTCCATAAAGTCAGTAATAGGGAACTGATGATGAGGAAGAAATGTCTCCTCTCTATAAGGTCAGTAACAGGGAATTGATGATGAGGAAGAAATGTCTGGTCTCCATAAGCTCAGTAACAGAACTGATGATGAGGAAGAAATGTCTGGTTTCCATAAGGATAGTAACAGGGAACTGATGATGAGAAAGAAATGTCTAGTCGTCATAAGGTCAGTAGCAGGAAACTGATGATGTGGAAGAAATGTCTGGTCTGCATAAGGTCAGTAACAGGGAACTGATGATGAGGAAGAAATGTCTGGTCTCCATAAGGTCAGTACCAGGGAACTGATGATGAGGAAGAAATGTCTATTCTCCATATGTTCAGTAACAGGGAACTGATGATGAGGAAGAAATGTTTGGTCTCCATAAGGTCAGTACCAGGGAACTGATGATGATGAAGAAATGTCTAGTCTCCATAAGGTCAGTAACAGGGAACTGATGATGAGGAAGAAATGTCTGGTCTCCATAAGGTCAGTAACAGGGAACTGATGATGAGGAAGAAATGTCTCATCTCTATAAGGTCAGTAACAGGGAACTGATGATGAGGAAGAAATGTCTGGTCTCCATAAGGTCAGTAACAGGGAACTGATGATGAGGAAGAAATGTCTCATCTCTATAAGGTCAGTAACAGTGAACTGATGATGAGGAAGAAATGTCTGGTCTCCATAATGTCAGTAACAGGGAACTGATGATGAGGAAGAAATGTCAGGTCTCCATGAGCTCAGTAACAGGGAACTGATGATGAGGATGAAATGCCTGGTCTCCATAAGCTCAGTAACAGGGAACTGATGATGAGGAAGAAATGTCTGGTCTCCATAAGGTCAGTGACAGGGAACTGATGATGAGGAAGAAATGTCTGGTCTCCATAAGGAGGTCAGTAACAGGGAAATGATGATAAGGAAGAAATGTCTGGTCTGCATAAGCTCATTAACAGAACTGATGATGAGGAAGAAATGTCTGGTCTCCATAAGCTCAGTAACAGGGAAATGATGATGAGGAAGAAATGTCTGGTCTCCATAAGCTCAGTAACAGGGAACTGATGATGAGGAAGAAATGTCTGGTCTCTATAAAGTCAGTAACAGGGAACTGATAATGAGGAAGAAATGTGTCATCTCTATAAGGTCAGTAACAAGGAATTGATGCTGAGGAAGAAATGTCTGGTCTCCATAAGCTCAGTAACAGAACTGATGATGAGGAAGAAATGTCTGGTCTTCATAAAGTCAGTAACAGGGAAACGAATATGAGGAATAAATGTCTGGTCTCCATACGGTCAGTAACAGTGAACTGTTGATGAGGAAGATATGTCTGGTCTCCGTAAGCTCAGTAACAGGGAACTGATGATGAGGAAGAAATGTCTGGTCTCCATAAGCTCAGTAACAGGGAACTGATGATGAGGAAGAAATGTCTGGTCTCCATAAGGTCAGTGACAGGGAACTGATGATGAGGAAGAAATGTCTGGTCTCCATAAGGAGGTCAGTAACAGGGAAATGATGATGAGGAAGAAATGTCTGGTCTCCATAAGCTCATTAACAGAACTGATGATGAGGAAGAAATGTCTATTCTCCATATGTTCAGTAACAGGGAACTGATGATGAGGAAGAAATGTCTGGTCTCCATAAGGTCAGTACCAGGGAACTGATGATGATGAAGAAATGTCTAGTCTCCATAAGGTCAGTAACAGGGAACTGATGATGAGGAAGAAATGTCTGGTCTCCATAAGGTCAGTAACAGGGAACTGATGATGAGGAAGAAATGTCACATCTCTATAAGGTCAGTAACAGGGAACTGATGATGAGGAAGAAATGTTTGGCCTCCATAAGGTCAGTACCAGGGAACTGATGATGATGAAGAAATGTGTAGTCTCCATAAGGTCAGTAACAGGGAGCTGATGATGAGGAATAAATGTCTGGTCTCCATAAGGTCAGTAACAGGGAAGTGATGATGAGGAAGAAATGTCTCGTCTCTATAAGGTCAGTAACAGGGAACTGATGATGAGGAAGAAATGTCTGGTCTCCATAAGGTCAGTAACAGGGAACTGATGATGAGGAAGAAATATCTCATCTCTATAAGGTCAGTAACAGCGAAATGATGATGAGGAAGAAATGTCTGGTCTCCACAATGTCAGTAACAGGGAACTGATGATGAGGAAGAAATGTCAGGTCTCCATAAGCTCAGTAACAGGGAACTGATGATGAGGAAGCACTGTCTGGTCTCCATAAGCTCAGTTACAGGGAACTGATGATGAGGAAGAAATGTCTGGTCTCCATAAGGTCAGTGACAAGGAACTGATGATGAGGAAGAACTGTCTGATCTTCATAAGGAGGTCAGTAACAGGGAAATGATGATGAGGAAGAAATGTCTGGTCTCCATAAGCTCATTAACAGAACTGATGATGAGGAAGAAATGTCTGGTCTCCATAAGCTCAGTAACAGGAAACTGATGATGAGGAAGAAATGTCTCATCTCTATAAGGTCAGTAACAGGGAACTGATGATGAGGAAGAAATGTCTGGTCTCCATAAGCTCAGTAACAGAACTGATGATGAGGAAGAAATGTCTGGTCTTCATAAGGTCAGTAACAGGGAAACGATGATGAGGAATAAATGTCTGGTCTCCATAAGGTCAGTAACAGTGAACTGTTGATGAGGAAGACATGTCTGGTCTCCGTAAGCTCAGTAACAGTGAACTGTTGATGAGGAAGACATGTCTGGTCTCCGTAAGCTCAGTAACAGGGAACTGATGATGAGGAAGAAATGTCTGGCCTCCATAAGGATGTCAGTAACAGGGAACTGATGATGAGGAAGGAATGTCTGGTCTCCATAAGGAGGTCAGTAATGGGGAACTGATGATGAGGAAGAAATGTCTGGTCTCCATAATGTCAGTAACAGGGAACTGATGATTAGGAAGAAATGTCTGGTCTCCATAAGGTCAGAAACAGGGAACTGATGATGAGGAAGAAATGTCTGGTCTCCATAAGGTCAGTAACAGGGAACTGATGATGAGGAAGAAATGTCTGGTCTCCATAAGCTCAGTAACAGGGAACTGATGATGAGGAAGAAATGTCTGGTCTCCATAAGCTCAGTAACAGGGAACTGATGATGAGGAAGAAATGCCTGGTCTCCATAAAGTCAGTAACAGGGAACTGATGATGAGGAAGAAATGTCTCCTCTCTATAAGGTCAGTAACAGGGAATTGATGAAGAGGAAGAAATGTCTGGTCTCCATAAGCTCAGTAACAGAACTGATGATGAGGAAGAAATGTCTGGTTTCCATAAGGATAGTAACAGGGAACTGATGATGAGAAAGAAATGTCTAGTCGTCATAAGATCAGTAGCAGGGAACTGATGATGAGGAAGAAATGTCTGGTCTGCATAAGGTCAGTAACAGGGAACTGATGATGAGGAAGAAATGTCTGGTCTCCATAAGGTCAGTACCAGGGAACTGATGATGAGGAAGAAATGTCTATTCTCCATATGTTCAGTAACAGGGAACTGATGATGAGGAAGAAATGTCTGGTCTCCATAAGGTCAGTACCAGGGAACTGATGATGATGAAGAAATGTCTAGTCTCCATAAGGTCAGTAACAGGGAACTGATGATGAGGAAGAAATGTCTGGTCTCCATAAGGTCAGTAACAGGAACTGATGATGAGGAAGAAATGTCTCATCTCTATAAGGTCAGTAACAGGGAACTGATGATGAGGAAGAAATGTCTGGTCTCCATAAGGTCAGTAACAGGGAACTGATGATGAGGAAGAAATGTCTCATCTCTATAAGGTCAGTAACAGTGAACTGATGATGAGGAAGAAATGTCTGGTCTCCATAATGTCAGTAACAGGGAACTGATGATGAGGAAGAAATGTCAGGTCTCCATAAGCTCAGTAACAGGGAACTGATGATGAGGATGAAATGCCTGGTCTCCATAAGCTCAGTAACAGGGAACTGATGATGAGGAAGAAATGTCTGGTCTCCATAAGGTCAGTGACAGGGAACTGATGATGAGGAAGAAATGTCTGGTCTCCATAAGGAGGTCAGTAACAGGGAAATGATGATAAGGAAGAAATGTCTGGTCTCCATAAGCTCATTAACAGAACTGATGACGAGGAAGAAATGTCTGGTCTCCATAAGCTCAGTAACAGGGAACTGATGATGAGGAAGAAATGTCTGGTCTCTATAAAGTCAGTAACAGGGAACTGATAATGAGGAAGAAATGTCTCATCTCTATAAGGTCAGTAACAGGGAACTGATGCTGAGGAAGAAATGTCTGGTCTCCATAAGCTCAGTAACAGAACTGATGATGAGGAAGAAATGTCTGGTCTTCATAAAGTCAGTAACAGAGAAACGAATATGAGGAATAAATGTCTGGTCTCCATAAGGTCAGTAACAGTGAACTGTTGATGAGGAAGATATGTCTGGTCTCCGTAAGCTCAGTAACAGGGAACTGATGATGAGGAAGAAATGTCTGGTCTCCATAAGCTCAGTAACAGGGAACTGATGATGAGGAAGAAATGTCTGGTCTCCATAAGGTCAGTGACAGGGAACTGATGATGAGGAAGAAATGTCTGGTCTCCATAAGGAGGTCAGTAAGAGGGAAATGATGATGAGGAAGAAATGTCTGGTCTCCATAAGCTCATTAACAGAACTGATGATGAGGAAGAAATGTCTATTCTCCATATGTTCAGTAACAGGGAACTGATGATGAGGAAGAAATGTCTGGTCTCCATAAGGTCAGTACCAGGGAACTGATGATGATGAAGAAATGTCTAGTCTCCATAAGGTCAGTAACAGGGAACTGATGATGTGGAAGAAATGTCTGGTCTCCATAAGGTCAGTAACAGGGAACTGATGATGAGGAAGAAATGTCTCATCTCTATAAGGTCAGTAACAGGGAACTGATGATGAGGAAGAAATGTCTGGTCTCCATAAGGTCAGTAACAGGGAACTGATGATGAGGAAGAAATGTCTCATCACTATAAGGTCAGTAACAGTGAACTGATGATGTGGAAGAAATGTCTGGTCTCCATAATGTCAGTAACAGGGAACTGATGATGAGGAAAAAATGTCAGGTCTCCATAAGCTCAGTAACAGGGAACTGATGATGAGGAAGAAATGCCTGGTCTCCATAAGCTCAGTAACAGGGAACTGATGATGAGGAAGAAATGTCTGGTCTCCATAAGGTCAGTGACAGGGAACTGATGATGAGGAAGAAATTTCTGGTCTCCATAAGGAGGTCAGTAACAGGGAAATGATGATGAGGAAGAAATGTCTGGTCTCCATAAGCTCATTAACAGAACTGATGATGAGGAAGAAATGTCTGGTCTCCATAAGCTCAGTAACAGGGAAATGATGATGAGGAAGAAATGTCTGGTCTCCATAAGCCCAGTAACAGGGAACTGATGATGAGGAAGAAATGTCTGGTCTCCATAAAGTCAGTAACAGGGAACTGATAATAAGGAAGAAATGTCTCATCTCTATAAGGTCAGTAACAGGGAACTGATGCTGAGGAAGAAATGTCTGGTCTCCATAAGCTCAGTAACAGAACTGATGATGAGGAAGAAATGTCTGGTCTCCATAAGGTCAGTAACAGTGAACTGTTGAGAGGAAGACATGCCTGGTCTCCGTAAGCTCAGTAACAGGGAACTGATGATGAGGCAGAAATGTCTGGTCTCCATAAGGTCACTAACAGGGAACTGATGATGAGAAAGAAATGTCTGGTCTCCATAAGGTCAGAAACAGGGAACTGATGATGAGGAAGAAATGTCTGTTCTCCATAAGGTCAGTAACAGGGAACTGATGATGAGGAAGAAATGTCTGGTCTACATAAGGTCATTAACAGGGAACTGATGATGAGGAAGAAATGTCTGGTCTGCATAAGGTCAGTAATAGGGAACTGATGATGAGGAAGAAATGTCTAGTCTCCATAAGGAGGTCAGTAACAGGGAACTGATGATGAGGAAGAAATGTTGGGTCTCCATAAGGTCATTAAGAGGGAACTGATGATGAGGAAGACATGTCTGGTCTCCATATGTTCAGTAACAGTGAACTGATAATGAGGAAAAAATGTCTGGTCTCCATAAGGTCAGTAACAGGGAACTGATGATGAGGAAGGAATGTCTGGTCTCCATAAGGAGGTCAGTAACAGGGAACTGATGATGAGGAAGAAATGTGTGGTCTCCATAAGGTCAGTAACAGGGAACTGATGATTAGGAAGAAATGTCTGGTCTCCATAAGGTCAGAAACATGGAACTGATGATGAGGAAGAAATGTCTGGTCTCCATAAGGTCAGTAACAGGAAACTGATGATGAGGAAGAAATATCTGGTCTCCATAAGGTCAGTAACAGGGAACTGATGATGAGGAAGAAATGTCTGGTCTGCATAAGGTCAGTAACAGGGAACTGATGATGAGGAAGAAATGTCTGGTCTCCATAAGGTCAGTAACAGGGAACTGATGATGAGGAAGAAATGTCTGGTCGCCATAAGGTCAGTAACAGGGAACTGATGATGAGGAAGAAATGTCTAGTCTCCATAAGGAGGTCAGTAACAGGGAACTGATGATGAGGAAGAAATGTCTGGTCTCCATAAGGAGGTCAGTAACAGGGAACTGATGATGAGGAAGAAATGTTGGGTCTCCATAAGGTCATTAAGAGGGAACTGATGATGAGGAAGAAATGTCTGGTCTCCATAAGGTCAGAAACATGGAACTGATGATGAGGAAGAAATGTCTGGTCTCCATAAGGTCAGTAACAGGAAACTGATGATGAGGAAGAAATATCTGGTCTCCATAAGGTCAGTAACAGGGAACTGATGATGAGGAAGAAATGTCTGGTCTGCATAAGGTCAGTAACAGGGAACTGATGATGAGGAAGAAATGTCTGGTCTCCATAAGGTCAGTAACAGGGAACTGATGATGAGGAAGAAATGTCTGGTCGCCATAAGGTCAGTAACAGGGAACTGATGATGAGGAAGAAATGTCTAGTTTCCTAAGGAGGTCAGTAACAGGGAACTGATGATGAGGAAGAAATGTCTGGTCTCCATAAGGAGGTCAGTAACAGGGAACTGATGATGAGGAAGAAATGTTGGGTCTCCATAAGGTCATTAAGAGGGAACTGATGATGAGGAAGAAATGTCTGGTCTCCATATGTTCAGTAACAGAGAACTGATGATGAGGAAAAATGTTTGGTCTCCATAAAGTCAGTAACAGGGAACTGATGATGAGGAAGAAATGTCTGGTCTTCATACGCTCAGTAACAGGGAACTGATGATGAGGAAAAAATGTCTGGTCTCCATAAGCTCAGTAACAGGGAACTGATGATGAGGAAGAAATGTCTGGTCTCCATAAGGAGGTCAGTAACAGGGAACTGATGATGAGGAAGAAATGTCTGGTCTCCATAAGGTCAGTAACAGGGAACTGATGATGAGGAAGAAATGTCTGGTCTTTCTAAGTAGGTCAGTAACAGGGAACTGATGATGAGGAAGAAATGTCTGGTCTCCATAAGGAGGTCACTAACAGGGAACTGATAATGAGGAAGAAATGTCTGGGCTCCATAAGGTCAATAACAGGGAACTGATGATGAGGAAGAAATGTCTGATCTCCATAAGCTCAGTAACAGGGAACTGATGATGAGGAAGAAATGTCTGGTCTCCATAAGGTCAGTAACAGGGAACTGATGATGACGAAGAAATGTCTGGTCTCCATAAGGTCAGTAATAGGGAACTGATGATGAGGAAGAAATGTCTGGTCTCCATAAGGTCAGTAACAGGGAACTGATGATGAGGAAGAAATGTCTGGTCTCCATAAGGTCAGTAACAGGGATCTGATGATGAGGAAGAAATGTCTGATCTCCATAAGCTCAGTAACAAGCAGATACAACAAGACAACTCAAGGCTGAAGCAAGGATTGATTTTCTACATTTTTGTAGCACCACTTCTGTTTTATATGCGGTATGATCATATCATACTTTAACCTTCTATGAAAGTTTGCAACAACTCCTTTCTATACTCTTAATCAATGTGTGTTTACTGTACTAGCCACTGATGAATGTAACCAAATGACTGAACAAAATGTCCTTTCAACTGTACTGTTTATTGGAACACACTGTAATCCTTATAGTATATTTACTTTTTGCTCCTTTCTTGGCTTGAAACTGTACTTTATTAACTTTTGACTCTGTACAGTACTTTATTAATGTGTATTGTATTTACTGTATTTGCTAAACTAATCTTTGTGGAGCTTTTCTCCCTGGTCCTCCACTGCAAATGGGATCCACGCCCAGTCGGACTTTGCCGGTAAACAAATGTAAAATAAATAACAAAATAAATAAATATATAACAAGTAATGTTTACCACATAAAAGAGTCACTGGGCCTATCTGAGTCGTGCATGTAGCTGGCCCACTGTTTAAGTATGACTGATTAGCATTATGTAGAAAGGTGAGGACTGAGTACTAAAAAAGTACGTTGTATATCTGGGTCATTTAGTGTTTGTGTGAGATGAAGGCATGTGTGTGTGTGTGTGTGTGTGTGTGTGTGGACATTTGTATATGTCTGTGTGTATGCAGTTTTGTGTGATTTGGTGGATGCATTAACAACTGGCAGCCCAGTGGTTGACTGTGGACTAACCATGTGCATTTTCAATGTACCAGCTATCAGTGAGTCCATTATTGCTATAGCAGATCTGTGTAATCCGAAACCCTTTTTAATGGCTGCAAACTCTTTAGCAAGGGGCATGGAATCATAATTTTCCAACTTGTTAAATTCATCCAACATTATTCAGTTTGATTGAACCTGCACTGAGTCAATGTCAAAAACTATGAACTCCTGCACAGAGCTCCACCCACTCCTATGTGTTCTGCGGACAAGAAGGAACCTACAAATCATTCTTGACCCTGTTCCACGAAGTCGAGTCACACCAAGCAGCATTGGTGGTTACTGTATCATTTTATAAGTATACTCACCTGGGCTATCCCCAAAATTGGTCCATGGTGATAAATGCACTACTCTGGTAAACAAATGTCATGTTTTGGGTGTTGAATGACTGAGCTACTTGGAGGCAACAAGGCTGCCAGGGCAAACCAAAAATTGGAATTAAGTCAAGTCTCAGTTATGAATGCTGGGTTGATGTCATGCACCAAGCCAACAATAAAGGCAACCTTTCTGCAGAGAGAACTTATATACAAATACTGCACCCTATATGGGACCTGAGCAGCTCAGGCCCAGACTTTATGCATAAGACATAACTCAGGCTCCTTTCACATTACATGAAACCAAGGCAATCAAAAGCTGTCAGGTGATTTTGCCACTGGCCAGTGAATGGAAACCCCCATCTGTAGATCTGTGAACTCTGCTTGAACAGCAAGATCCTGTATCATCTAAGTGCTCTCCCCTCTTGTCCCTCTGAAGGAGTACCTGGCAATGGCAGAAAGTAAATATTTCAGTTATGATCAAATGAGGCACAAAGTGATGGACAGTTTATTGCAGACCCAACCCAATTATAGGGATTAGAACCACAATAATTTAGTAGTTCCAGGCTAATGCAGCTATATATAAAAATTAGACTGCACAATGGCTACAATGTGATAGTTGCTCACTAGGTAGTACATTTGCCTTTGCTACCGGAAAATCAGAAGGTTGTAGGTTCTATTCCCACACCACAAGCTTGATACTGACAATAAGGGGCAGTACAGTAGCTACGGTGGGGCAAGATGAGCAACTGCTCCAGTGCAAAGTGTTGGGGGATGCAATCAGTCAATCTGAATCTCTAATGCAATACTCCCTAGTGCTCTGTGCAGTCAGGCTATAAACTGTAGCAAGTGTATGCTACATTTGTAGCAAGCAGTTTGCTACAGTTTATAAGAAGTTTATAAGATGAAAAATATATGTTTTTAATAAAAAGTAAGAGGGGCAGGTGCAGGGCATACAAATGTGACCTGAATAGTTGGGCAGGAGGGATGGGGGGCATGTTGTGTATCTGGCCACCTGGCTGGTGTGCCAGTAGAAGGAATGTGTGTTTTTTTTTTTTGCTCCTCAATGGAAGAGCTAGGGGTATATGGATCTGTAATAAGACAAATAGTTATCAGATTAATACCGTCTTTTTTTTTTTTTTTTGCTCTTGACTTGAAGAGCTAAAGGGGTGGGGTGATAGTTCATGGTACCAGCACAGTGTGTGTTGGTTGAGCCAGCCACACTTCTAATAAGGGGGGGGGGGTACTGCAGTCCTGAGTTTGCAATCCTTGGAATGAGACATTAAACCAAGGTTCCATTAGCCTGAGTTTGAGGTAGCTTAGGTGGATGTAAAAGATCCCACAGGACTTATTGGAAAAAAGGGGTTACTTTATTATATTAACACTTTTAATTTTTCCATCTGTCTTTCATTATTTACTCATTCATCATATTTACACTTTATATCACTCTTTATTGCATCTAGTAAAAACACTTTACATGTTCAGTTTCCTGAAGAAGATCAGGGGCTGTTCCCCAAAGACCTGGCCAAGTTTCCTAGGCATTACAAATACCATCTCTGGTATCCAATGAAAAGAGGACATTGGTCTAGTGGGGCTAACCTGATCAACAAAGAGTAAGTAAATAAATAAATAAAAATAAAATAAAAATTGTAACTTCTACTCAAAGTTCATTATCTCCTCGTAACAGCATAGCTGTGACTACTGAGACAAACAAAATGACGGAAGCACAAACTGACAGTCAAGAAGAATCAGTCTTGGATCTCAAGGGATGAGCTCTGATTGCAACTAAGATGACCCAATTATAACTATCAGCTTGGGCACTGGGGGGGAGTGGGGGGGCAAGGCTGATGGGCTCATATCAACTCACCCATCCTAACTGGGTCATGAGATTCTAGTCACAACTAATCACTCAGTAGCTGAGGGTGTGAATGAGACGGCAGCACGGGGGTTGATACTTGCAACATCATACCCCATTTAGAGTTTTCCCTTTACCTTTGCACAATCAACATTTCTAACCTCCTGGGCACATTTGTGATGCCTGCATTTCAACTCTTACTCTTTTAAAGGGAGTGCTGATCTCACCATATGGAAGCCCATTAAAACTCTACTTTTACTGGAAGAGGACTGCCATAAGTGTCTAACATTTTAGGGTTATGGCAAGATTACATCACTTTCTTCCTATTGGGGAAGACAGGAAGGAAAAGCAGCACAATGGAGGTTGGGTCAATATCAGTAGTGGAGAGAAGAGAGGGCATAACAAAAATAAAATGTTCAGTTATATAATCCCATGCAGATGTTGAGTCAAAAGCAAAGATAGCATCAAATCTCCAATGGGATAATGGAGACTTCCAGAAATATTCTTAAGCAGTCAGGAGCAGGCCATCTAGGTATAAGTGACATTCCATTGTCAGCCTTACAACTATTGACTTTCAAGACGGTTGATTGTCATGGCTCCATGTTGAGAATTTCTACTTACCACAAACTGACCCTGTCTTAATAGCCTTAAGAAGCTCAAAGGAGAAGCTCATTCCACAATCCTGGAAGGTCTTGTGTAGCACACCTGTCAGTTTTTATTATTTATATTTTTAGTACTGAGTTTGAATGTCTGATGTTAGCTCTCACACCAGCGTGTTCCAGTTATAGACTTTCAAATAGACCTTAGAGATAAGACAGAGGTTACCTCTAAGTCGCCTATAAAAATAAAATATAATGATAGACCCTGAAAACGTTCTGAATAGTTCAAAATTTCCAACCCAGTGATTCTTCAAATAAGGCACTGTTGCTTCTTTTCAAGTTTTTTTTCACGTGGTGTGTTTGAAGACTGCAAAATGCATTAATTCTCTCAGTAATGGGTGGATTGCTGAAGAATTAGATGGCTTGCAGAATATGGTTTCCTGACTTTGGTAGACACAAACTAGTAGAGGTGTAAAGAGTTGTTTAACTATCAACTGGACTTCTACTGGTTAAAACCTATATATATATATATATATATATATATATATATATGTGTGTGTGTGTGTGTGTGTGTGTGTAGTATAGTTGTACAAACTTGACCACTAATAGACAATGAGTGAAAAACATTACACTTTAATAAACAATATAAATGATGTGTCACGAATCACTGGATCCCCAAAGTGAATATGTGACACTCCCCTCTAATCCTATGGGGGAGCATCAAAAATATTTTTATCGACTACTAATGAGTGGGTGGGAGTGTGAATAGAGTTCAGAGAAATGTTTAGACTATGTTATGGTTAACAATTCATGCACCACTGTTTTATTGCATATAGAAAGTCCATAAGACTTTGTAACATTTATCTTGCCAGCCTATAGTCTCCAAAACTGACAGGACCTTACAAAGCCCAAGTAAAGTTATGGACTGTATTTCATACCTTAAAGTTAAGTCCATGTCAATATAAATTAAAAATTCAGGCAACTTTCTGGAATTTTTAAAACATTTTTTTCTCTGAAGAGGATTATTTCTTAGCCATAATGGTAGAGGAAATATTATGAATCCACTGTATTGCAGGATAGAGTCCTGAAAGTCAAAACATGTTTTCAGATACTTCCTTCTGGTATGTTTTGAAGTACCATAACTCAGTCTGATGCGTAACTTTTTATTATTATTTTGATGGGAAAATGTAGACTAAAGAAACAGCTATGGCAGCCACATATACCCTTCTCATGCAAGTCTATTTATAGCGTGATTTGAGAAGGTATTTATATATAACCATCAGTGTGAATTGGCATTTGTAAAACTTTATTGCTGTTGTATATATGCTTTATTGTTTGCATGTCAGGCACACCTTCCTGCTTTAATGGACTTTGTATTCTGTTTACAATTGAATCACCTGGGCAAGGATTTTATCTGTACCATAGACAGAAGTAAGATCACACTTAGATTTAAAAATCTATGGTGAAAATGATCCACAGAAAACATCCCTCTGCAGGAAAGGCACTAAAGAAAATTCTTTCATAATTGCAGAAAATGTACACCAAAAGACATCTAATGGACTCTTTTTCGTATGGTGAATTTTTGAGAGCCAGGTGTATATGTTCAGATGATGTTACATTTTATAATGAGTCTAAGGAATATAGTCAGAGGTAGTCCAGAGCTTCATTAGCAAGATTAATTCTAATACATTAAGGAACTGCCATGGGCTAATATAACTACTAGTAATCGCAACCATGAATACATTTATTATACTGGAAAACATGCCCCATTTCTGAATAAGATTGCTAAAAGTGTGGAATCTCACTGAACTGCTCTACAAAGCTGTACTTTAAAAAGGATTTTGAAAACTTCCCGTAAAATTTCAACAGTTTCACAAATTAGTAGTGATATCTACTACATTCTGGCTTCTTTCCAAGGAGTGATACACTGTTAAAAATGGCCTTTCCATGAAATGGTTGCTCTGTAACATATTTATCATCAGTGGCCCACAGTAGTGTAGTGTAGTGGAACATTATATCTTTGATGCCTCATCTGTGCATTGCTTTAATGGTAGAGGAAGGTATCTTTTACAGTATTGTATTCAGTGGTTAACAGGAAGCATCCCTTTCTCCAAGTGGCATCAGAAACTCTGCCCACACAGTACATTGTACAACTGTTACCAGGAAGCATACCCTATTGTAAGTGGTACTGGGAACTCCTCCTGTGTTCACATGAGGTCAGTAAGAACATCCCCTTCTTCTAGAACTAAAGTGCAAATGTTTCTTTAAAATGAAGGCTGGTATCTTACTGTTAAGGCATTGTAGCTGCAGGTACTGGTTAGCCATAGCTGTTCTTAAACTTTCCTCAGGTGTTGCTTTGGAATTTTGACCATACAATCCAAAGCAATGTAAATAAAAATGGCCTCTGTGAGCTGCTGTTTAGAACAGCCCTACCAATGTAAACAAAAATGGCCTCTGTGAGCTGCTGTTTAGAACAGCCCTATCAATGTAAACAAAAATGGGCTCTGTGAGCTGCTAGTTAGAACAGCCCTATCAATGTGAATAAAAATGGCCTCTGTTAGCTGCTGGTTAGAACAGCCCTATCAATGTAAATAAAAATGGCCTCTGTGAGCTGCTGGTTAGAACAGCCCTATACTTCTTTTCCTTTTGCTGCTGGTTGGGCTGTCAGTTTTGTTTATGGTTTGTTTTCTTTCTCTTTTTCTGTTTACTTGTTACCTCTATTGGGGAAGGCAAGCTTGGATGTTTCTACATATCAGTAATGTCTTGAATCATGTTTAGTTACTGCATGTGTTCAGACTGACTGACTCATGCTGCTCAAAGCTGGCTGGCCCATTAGGTCCTTTACCGACTTGTTTGACTAGCCTTTTGATTCTGTTTACTTTACCATCCAAATTGTTTCACTAGCCCGTGTTCCTGCCATGGCTTGTATAACCCTCATCATCACTGCAACAAACCTTTCCTGCTGCATGAATCCTTCAAAACCCAAGATCCCAGCAGGTGTTGCTCTTCTAATGTGTCTTTAAGGTGATAGCTGGTATTGCTGAACTGCTGAAGGTATTTACGCATGTGCGAAAAAAAAAAAAAAAAAAAAATATATATATATATATATGTGTGTGTGTGTGTGTGTGTGTGTATGTATATATATATATATATATGTGTGTGTGTGTGTGTGTGTGTGTGTGTGTGTGTGTGAGTGTGTATATATATATATATATATATATATATATATATATATATATATATATATATATGTATATAATACTTTTGGTTAAAAGTTTGTTTCCTGAAAGAAGAAGGTATGTGTGATCATAAATCAGTTGATTGCACATACTGGCCTTTTTGTCTGTCCGTGGTGTGGTACAGCAGACATCAGGGAATTAGTCCTTTCTGCACTGTAGTGTGACCTCAGAGTTGTTAGTAGATATGATTAACAGGGGTTGCAGGAAGTTAAGCTGGGCTTGCCCCCCCTCTACAAAAAAAATCTTTTTTCTTTTTTTTTGTTAGGTTGCATTTTTGACCATTTTTTGCTCAACTAGTTTATAGTCAGTGTTCTTTTACCATGCAATATATGTCCATGTAGTTATACTGCAGCTGGGCTAGCCACTTTGTGGTGTAAACCTTGGCTCTAGATGACTATCCCTGCAGAAATTACACCCTGACCCCATGTGCAAAAATGGGAAAAAGAGGTTTTGGATATGGCAATATTTTTAGATTTTTTTTAATGAAAGTATTGCCATCTGGAAGCAATACCTTTGTTTACTGTACTGATGCACTGCACCTGTCCATTAAGAATCTTATTGGTAAGGCTTCTGGTCACCTGAGTGATGCATTAACATTTGTTACCTACTGTTATTATTGTTATTATTATTATTATTTGTTACTGTTATTGCATGCCTAGTGCTCATGGTACTTGCACACACAGACATAGTTCTGCCATCTCCTGTGTGTACTTGTTGTTTCCACAGTCAAACGAACTCCAGAATCCAGTATCAGTTTTGGGATGGATATGGTAATACTATATGGAGATTCTCCATATAGAGGGCATTGCACCGTTACTTTTTCTGCTGCTGTTAAGTCTGCAATATCTGCATATAACATGATTGATGCACCTGTTTTATTTTGGTAGACATACATCTTCTCACCCTTTGTTTTTCATTGAAGACAAGGAGAAACCAATCATTACAGAACATTTCACAACTAACAGAGACTATCTCCCTCTACAAGCAGCACAAGAAAATGCAAACCGCTGTCTCCTACCCTCCCCTGTTCAGCTCTTCCAGTGCAAATTCTTTGAAGTCAGCAGGAACATCCCCCTTCCACAACATCTGCAATATAACTGTTGCTTTAAAGTAAGGGACAATGACTTACAGCCCATTAGTTGTACATGCAAGTGCTAGTTAACCATAACTGCCATGTTTATATTTCCTTGGAGTTGCATCCCTTAGCATTTTTTTTATTTTTGCTTTTAAACTCGGTCGTACCTTATACCATGCTGTCTGACTTTCTCCTGGCTGACGGTTATAACATTATAACAGCCATACGTTTCTTTCATTTGCTGGTAGCTGGCTATCTCCTTTGTTATTTATACATTTATTTATTTTTTCCTTGTGAGCTGTATATGGGAAAGAAAACCTTGACATTGCTAAACAGTAACAGTGTCTTGCCCTGGGATAGACAATGTGCGTTGACAACCATTACTCACATGCACAATGATAAATGGCCAGCTTCATTCTCTCACCCCACCTACCAGCGACCCCAAACCATTTCTACATTTATAGCACCCATTTTATTTACAGATATTTGCAGGACCATCTGCACACTGACAGACACATTCTATACAAATTGGTTGAAATCCATGTCCCACAGACTGGAAATGAACAAATGCATGGACTTCCTGTACTCATAGATTCAGGATAAGTACAGTACTCATCATACTAGCTACAGGGACAATTCAGAGTCAAATTGAGGACACCTTGGGTATTTTGCAAGTGTTGACCTATAGACTACTTGTGACATTTCTAGACACATTGCTTCTACATGCGGATGAGCAAATCTAGATTTTCCAATGTACCAGGTGAAAGATAATGTTCCTTAGGTACTTTATTCTCTAAATACAGTGTTTATGTGTAGACATAGCTTATACTATATTCTGGGCTGCTTTTTTTGGTGTAATGTACTGTCAATGTACTGCAGAACAAAACTCAATACATCACACAAGGAAAGATGTATTTTCCACAAAAATCTTGGTGGCTGATTTTAAAAGCCTTTGAAAAGCATTTGTAAGGGCATGAATTATGTACTCTACACAAGTGCCAATAGTGTGAAAATGCACTCAAAACTGATCCATTCAAAGGGGGATAGCATGCATTCCCCAAGGTACAGCAACCACAGAGCTGATTTTATTAAGTAATGGTGTGCAGTGATCAAAGCTCCTTATACTGAATATGTGGCCATTTTGCTGTACATGAAAAACAATTACCCTGAATTCAGTTCAAATTAATTTTCTCAAATTCAGGGTGAATTTCAAATAACATAATTTGTGGAGCGTAATAGTACTATCCTCTCATCAGCCATGATGTAATACAAGAAGGTACAGAACAAAAAATGTACGAGGGTGGAGGAAAAAGAAGAGGTTATTACTTAGACAAGATCTATAGTTTGTACAGCAGGTGAGGGAAATTAGGTGGCACATGTAATCCTTACCTACCATCAAAAAGCATTTCTCCAGTGTTTTTATTTCTTGGGTTAATCTGTTTATTGGAGTTCATAGCACAACAAACAGCAGCAACATACCAAGCTATTCACTAATAACGAAACCAACACAAATCAAAGAATCATAGGTAGTTTAACTAATAAACTGATCTTTTAAACTGATAACATGGATGGTTACCAGATTCAGGTGTGTATATGAACCTCAAGATCCACCAACTCTATCACAGTATGGTGGGAATTGGGTCAAAATTCTATAAAAGTATTCATCAATAACCGATAAACAAGGAAATGCATACAAGTTAGATTAAACAATTCCTATAAAAGTTATACTTAAAAAGCTCATGAAATGTTTCTTCACACCTTTATATAACAGTACATTTCATTAGCAACTGTTCTACAGAAAAAGAAGTTGCAGTTTTTTTTCCATAAAATAAAAGTTTGGTTTTGTATGTTTTGATGTTTTTTTCCTCATCTGTCATTTTATCGTTATAGCCAACCCTCAGAATGTTATGGGAGGTATATGCCAGGTCTCTGCATACACAGATCTTCTCTGACTACTCCAGTTTCTTTATTTCTCCCCACAACATGGTGGCTGACAGACTGCACTGAATTGTCTATTTATACTGAGTTTACTTTCTCCCTTGTGGCACAGCATTGTGGTTGACTACAGTCCAAGGACCAGACTACTTCCGTGGTTAAAACATGATAACTACAGTTATTGTTAATCTGTTCATATAAATAATGGTCCCTTCTGCTGCCATTATCTGCCTCATTCATCTCATGAGGACTTTCTCATGGCTCCAGTACTTGTATGAAATTGACCTGTTTGTTCTGTATGGGGTGACACCCCGCACTCCTTGGACTACACAGAATCCCTGTGGCCCATTCATTCCTATACAGAAAGCCTAACTATTTCCCATGTGATGAGAATAAGTGGTAGGAAGTGGGACAAATTTAGGTCCTGAGGAGTGGTCTACCGACCCCTACCACAGGTGGCTTGCTGACTTCCATGTGGTGCCTGGATGGGTGGAGGAGGAGGAAGAGGAACACATGACCCACATACATGTTTCTTCTTTCACTGACTGGACAGAACAGAGCTCCATAGTCACAGTGTGAGAAAACTTGGCCACTTCAGGGATGCGATACACTCCACCACCACTTAATGTCAACAAGGCTGTGGGTCCTGCGGACTCCCTCCCTTTGAGCATGACTGAGCAATTGTTGGACAGACAAGCTGATTCTTTGCCTCCTGGCACCTCAGGCCTCTTCTGCTGTCATCACCTTGTCTCCTCTCCCTCTACTTTCTGTTCACATTATGAATCGTACACCTTTAGCAGTATTCTCTTTTTCCTACTTCAGACATATTTGTTGTATAATAGATTTATCCCATACTCCTATAATAAAAACCCTCTTTACTTTCAAGATTCATTGCTGAAGCCTAGTAAGAAGTTCACAGGTGGCTGACAAAGAGGTCATTTTGCAAATCCCACTGTGAGAAAGTGACAAGGCTTGAACCAGAATCTCACAGATCCAGATCAGCTTGCACCTGGATTATAAAGCAGATTCAAGTTCACAGTCCTGACAGTTTTATTTGAAAGGGCGATCTTAACATCCCATAATTAACGGTGTATGATGGAAAGTTCAGAACAAAAAAAAAAAAAAACAGTATCTTTCTTTAACAGAACAGAATGTGCTACAGGGTATAAATATCAAAAATATGTAATATCGTCCTTATGCAAATGATAAGTTTAAGTAAACTCCCAAGAGAAAAATAGCTGTGGGTTTAGCAGAAAAAGTTACGTCTATGACCTTTATCTTGTGTTCCTAGGTCTGATTTCCTTTGTCTATAGGTAGATGTGTGTAACTGTGATTGTACCAGTCAGTCAGATGTTGTATCTAGCGAACATATTTCTTAAAAATAGATGAAAATATAAATGTATTATAGTTTGAAAGATGTTAAGTTCAGTGTTTAAGCCATTAAATGAGAAGCTGCAGGTTTGCTGTACTACCCTTTCCAGAACAATTATGGGCTTGGTTTTATAACTGAGGAGTAACAGTCACTAACAGTGAGCAATAACAATAGTTTAAAGATGCATGCATATGTAATGATGTCACCAATGACAACAGTCTAGAGATGCATGCATATGTAATGATGTAACCAATGACAACAGTCTAGAGATGCGTGCATATGCAATGATGTCACCAATGACAACAGTCTAGAGATGCGTGCATATGTAATGATGTCACCAATGACAACAGTCTAAAGATGCATGCATATGTAATGATGTCACCAATGACAATAGTCTAGAGTTATGTGTGTATATAATGATGTAACCAATGACAAAAGCCTAGAAATGTGTGCATATGTAATGATGTAACCAATGACAATAGCCTAGAGTTATGGGCGCATATAATGAAGTAACCAATGACAACAGCCTAGAAATGTGTGCATATGTAATGATGTAACCAATGACAACAGTCCAGAGATGTGTGCATATGTAATGATGTAACCAATGGCAATAGCCTAGAGTTATGGGCGCATATAATGAAGTAACCAATGACAACAGCCTAGAAATGTGTGCATATGTAATGATGTAACCAATGACAACAGTCCAGAGATGTGTGCATATGTAATGATGTAACCAATGGCAATAGCCTAGAGATGTGTGCATATGTAATGATGTAACCAATGACAACAGTCCAGAGATGTGTGCATATGTAATGATGTAACCAATGGCAATAGCCTAGAGATGTGTGCATATGTAATGATGTAACCAATGACAATAGTCTAAAGATGCGTGCATATGTAATGTGTCACCAATGACAATAGTCTAGAGTTATGTGCGCATATAATGATGTAACCAATGACAACAGCCTAGAAAAGTGTGTATATGTAATGATGTAACCAATGACAATAGTCTAGAGATGTGTGCATATGTAATGATGTCACCAATGACAATAGTCTACAGTTATGTGCACATGTAATGATTTAACCAATGACAATAGTCTAAAGATGCATAAATATGTAATGATGTCACCAATGACAATAGTCTTGCGTTATGTGCGCATATAAAGATGTAACCAATGACTACAGCCTATAAAGGTGTGTATATGTAATGATGTAACCAATGACAATAGCCTAGAGATGTGTGCATATGTAATGATGCAACTAATGACAATAGTCTAAAGATGCATAAATATGTAATGATGTCACCAATGACAATAGTGTTGAGTTATGTGCGTGCGCATATAAAGATGTAACCAATGACAACAGCCAATAAAGGTGTGTATATGTAATGATGTAACCAATGACAATAATCTAGAGATGTGTGCATATGTAATGATGTCACGAATGACAATAGTCTAGAGTTATGTGCACATGTAATGATGTAACCAATGACAATAGCCTAGAGATGTGTGCATATGTAATGATGTAACCAATTGTAATAGCCTAGAGATGTGTGCATATGTAATGATGTCACCAATGACAATAGTCTAGAGTTATGTGCACATGTAATGATGTAACAAATGACAATAGCCTAGAGATGTGTATATATGTAATGATGTAGTGCATGACAACAGTCTAGATATGTGTGCATATGTAATCATGTCACCAATGACAATAGTCTAAAGATGCATGAATATGTAATGATGTCACCAATGACAATAGTCTAGAGTTATGTGCGCATATAATGATGTAACCAATGACAACAGCCTAGAAAGGTGTGTGTATGTAATGATGTAACCAATGACAACAGTTTAGAGATGTGTGCATATGTAATCATGTCACCAATGACAATAGTCTAGAGATGTGTGCACATGTAATGATCTAACCAATGAAAGTAGCCTAGAGATGTGTGCGCATGTAATGATGTAACCAATGACAATAGTCTAGAGTGATGTGTGCATATGTAATGATATAACCAATGAGAATAGTCTAGAGATGTGTGCACATGTAATGATGTAACCAATGACAATAGCCTAGTGATGTGTGCATATGTAATGATGTCACCAATGACAATAGTCTAGAGTTATGTGAGCATATAATGATGTAACCAGTGACAACAGCCTATAAATGTGTGCATATGTCATGATGTAACCAATGACAATAGTCTAGAGTTATGTGAGTATATAATGATGTAAAAAATGACAACAGCCTAGAAATGTGTGCATATGTAATGATGTAACCAATGACAATATTCTAGCGTTTTGTGCACATTTAATGATGTAACCAATGACAACAGTCTAGAAATGTGTGCATATGTAATGATGTAACCAATGACAATAACCTAGAGATGTGTGCATATATAATGATGTAACCAATGACAATAGTCTAAAGATGCATGCATATGTAATGATGTCACCAGTGACACTAGTCTAGAGTTATGTGCACATGTAATGATGCAACCAATGACAATAGCCTAGAGATGTATGCATATGTAATGATGTAACCAATGACAATAGCCTAGAGATGTGTGCATATGCAATGATGTAGCCAATGACAATAGTCTAAAGATGTGTACATATGTAATGATTTCACCAATGACAATAATCTAGAGTTATGTGTGCATATAATGATGTAACCAATGACAGCAGCCTAGAAAGGTGTGTATATGTCATGATGTAACCAATGACAATAGTCTAGAGATGTGTGCATATGTAATGTGTCACCAATGACAATAGTCTAGAGTTATGTGCACATGTAATGATGTAGCCAATGACAATAGCCTAGAGATGTGTGCATATGTAATGATGTAACCAATGACAATAGTCTAAAGATGCGTGCATTTGCAATGATGTCACAAATGACAATAGTCTAGAGTTATGTGCACATGTAATGATGTAACCAATGACAATAGCCTAGAGATGTGTGCGCATGTAATGATGTAACCAATGACAATAGCCTAGAGATGTGTGTATATGTAATGATGTAACCAATGACAACCATCTAGAGATGTGTGCATATGTAATCATGTCACCAATGACAATAGTCTAAAGATGCATGCATATGTAATGATGTCACCAATGACAATAGTCTAGAGTGATGTGTGCATATAATGATGTAACCAATGACAACAGCCTAGAAAGGTGTGTATATGTAATGATGTAACCAATGACAACCGTCTAGAGATGTGTGCATATGTAATCATGTCACCAATGACAATAGTCTATAGATGTGTGCAAATGTAATGATGTAACCATTGACAGTAGTATAGAGATGTGTGCATATGTAATGATGTAACCAATGATAATAGCCTAGAGATGTGTGCATATGTAATGATATCACCAATGACAATAGTCTAGAGTTATGTGAGCATATAATGATGTAACCAATGACAACAGCCTAGAAATGTGTGCGTATGTCATGATGTAACCAATGGCAATAGTCTAGAGTTATGTGCACATATAGTGATGTAACCAATGACAACAGCCTAGAAAGGTGTGTATATGTAATGATGTAACCAAAGACAACAGTATAGAGATGTGTGCATATGTAATGATGTCACCAATGCCAATAGTCTACAGTTATGTGCACATGTAATGATCTAACCAATGACAACAGCCTAGAAATGTTTACATATGTAATGATATAACCAATGACAATAGCCTAGAGATGTGTGCATATGTAATGATGTAACCAATGACAACAGTCCAGAGATGTATGCATATGTAATGATGTAACCAATGACAATAGCCTAGAGATGTGTGCATATGTAATGCTGTAACCAATGACAATAGTCTAAAGATGCGTGCATATGTAATGATGTCACCAATGACAATAGTCTGGAGTTATGTGTGCATATAATGATGTAACCAATGACAACAGCCTAGAAAGGTTTGTATAAGTAATGATGTAACCAATGACAATAGTCTACAGTTATGTGCACATGTAATGATCTAACCAATGACAACAGCCTAGAAATGTTTGCATATGTAATGATATAACCAATGACAATAGCCTAGAGATGTGTGCATATATAATGATGTAACCAATGACAATAGCCTAGAGATGTGTGCATATGTAATAATGTAACCAATGACATGAGGCTAGAGATGTGTGCACATGTAATGATGTAACCAATGACAACAGTCTAGAGATGTGTGCACATGTAATGATGTAACCAATGCCAACAGCCTAGAAAGGTGTGTATATGTAATGATGTAACCAAAGACAACAGTATAGAGATGTGTGCATATGTAATGATGTCACCAATGACAATAGTCTACAGTTATGTGCACATGTAATGACCTAACCAATGACAACAGCCTAGAAATGTTTACATATGTAATGATATAACCAATGACAATAGCCTAGAGATGTGTGCATATGTAATGATGTAACCAATGACAACAGTCCAGAGATGTATGCATATGTAATGATGTAACCAATGACAATAGCCTAGAGATGTGTGCATATGTAATGATGTAACCAATGACAATAGTCTAAAGATGCGTGCATATGTAATGATGTCACCAATGACAATAGTCTGGAGTTATGTGTGCATATAATGATGTAACCAATGACAACAGCCTAGAAAGGTTTGTATATGTAATGATGTAACCAATGACAATAGTCTACAGTTATGTGCACATGTAATGATCTAACCAATGACAACAGCCTAGAAATGTTTGCATATGTAATGATATAACCAATGACAATAGACTAGAGATGTGTGCATATATAATGATGTAACCAATGACAATAGCCTAGAGATGTGTGCATATGTAATAATGTAACCAATGACAACAGTCTAGAGATGTGTGCACATGTAATGATGTAACCAATGACAATAGTCTAGAGATGCGTGCATTTGTAATGATGTCACCAATGACAATAGTCTGGAGTTATGTGCGCATATAATGATGTAACCAATGACAACAGCCTAGAAAGGTTTGTATATGTAATGATGTAACCAATGACAATAGTCTACAGTTATGTGCACATGTAATGATCTAACCAATGACAACAGCCTAGAAATGTTTGCATATGTAATGATATAACCAATGACAATAGACTAGAGATGTGTGCATATGTAATGATGTAACCAATGACAATAGCCTAGAGATGTGTGCATATGTAATAATGTAACCAATGACATGAGGCTAGAGATGTGTGCACATGTAATGATGTAACCAATGACAACAGTCTAGAGATGTGTGCACATGTAATGATGTAACCAATGACAATAGTCTAGAGATGCGTGCATTTGTAATGATGTCACCAATGACAATAGTCTAGAGGTATTTGCGCATATAAAGATGTAACCAATGAAAACAGCCTAGAAAGGTGTGCATATGTCATGATGTAACCAATGACAATAGTCTAGAGATGTGTGCATATGTAATGTGTCACCAATGACAATAGTCTAGAGTTATGTGCACATGTAATGATGTAACCAATGACAACAGTCTAGCAATGTGTGCATATGTAATGATTTAACCAATGACAATAGTCTAGAGATTTGTGCACATGTAATTATGTAACCAATGACAATAGCCTAGAGATGTGTGCATATGTAATCATGTCACCAATGACAATAGTCTAAAGACACATGCATTGTAATCATGTCACCAATGACAATAGTCTAGAGTTATGTGTGCATATAATGATGTAACCAATGACATCAGCCGACAATGGTGTGTATATGTAATGATGTAACCAATGACAACAGTCTAGAGATGTGTGCACATGTAATGATGTAACCAATGACAATAGTCTAGAGATGTGTGCACATGTAATGATGTAACCAATGACAATAGTCTAGAGTTATGTGCGCATATAATGATGTAACCATTGACAACAGCTTAGAAATGTGTGCATATGTAATGATGTAACCAATGACAATAGTCTAGAGATGTGTGCACATGTAATGATGTAACCAATGACACTAGTCTAGAGATGCGTGCGTATTTTATGATGTAACCAATGACAATAGTTTAGAGATGTGTGCATATGTAATGATGTCACCACTGACAGTAGCCTAGAGATTTGTGCATATGTAATGATGTAACCAATGACAATAGTCTAGAGATGTGTTCATATGTATTGATGTCACCAATGACAATAGCCTAGCAATACGTGCATATGTAATG
Source organism: Protopterus annectens (assembly GCF_019279795.1). Classification (NCBI taxonomy): domain Eukaryota; kingdom Metazoa; phylum Chordata; order Ceratodontiformes; family Protopteridae; genus Protopterus; species Protopterus annectens. The sequence continues at coordinate 1,874,122,146 of NC_056729.1, read as the reverse complement.
ATGTAACCAATGACAGTAGCTTAGAAATGCATGCATATGTAATGATGCTTTTTTGTATATATAGACTTCTCTGTATATGTAGACTAGCTACTTATTCTGCTGTGTTACTTCCTCTTAAATCATTTTTCAGTTGTGCACTTGCCTTGCTTCATTAAAAAAAGTTTTAACTTGCTAATTTTGTGGAGTTTTAATTGCATTTACTGTCTAGGACTACACACTCATTGTAATTTTATTATCCTTTTGGGCTGATTTCTATCCCTTTCAACTTTCTGGCTTAAAAATGCGTGTGTTTGCACATTTTTCACATCATGCAGCACTGCGAGGCTACAGTTAAACTATTCCATGTGCCAGAAAGTCTGTTCTTCAAATTTTCTTTTAGAACTAGCTGGTTTCTCAGTAGTAGCACTAAAATCTGAACCCCTGTGACTAGCACTTGCTCTAGAACCTGCTGGAAAGCACTAGGAAGAATGAAACAGATACAAGCACTCAGCTCTCATTGTCAATAATCAGAAATTAATCATAGGCACTAAACAGCCTATAATTGCAAAGTACCTTGCAAAGGTAAGGGAAAACAGCTCTTAAACTTTACATAAAAGCACCTAAACAGGCATGTCCAATGGTCAGCGTCCGGTGATTTCTCCTGTCCACCTGGTGAATCTGGGCATACTGGGGCAATGCGGCAACTGCCTCATGTACACAGACAATCCTCTCCTCCTACCACCCAACACTACAACCTGCGAGAGATTCACTTACATAGCCAAACTGGAAGCAAAGCTCTCTCCGGCCAAGATTGTGCTAGACAGTCAAGAGGAGAAGGTTAACACCTGCATCACACCTCAAGCAACTCATAGCCCTTCAAAACCCACACCATCAACACCCACACATAGCAACACTAAACCCACATATGCGGAGGCCCTTAACATTAACCTGCCCAAACAACAAGGACCTCCAAAGCCGAAACGCAAACAAACACCAGTCACAACCAAAGTGACACATAGTCCACAACACCAGTGTGCCACCCAACAACAGCCCCTAAGACAAGAGAATGTACCCAACACTTTAGTCATAGGTGACTCTATAGTCAGGCACACTGATGTCCCACTCACCAGACTGAACAAGGAGAAAATTACAGTCAGCTGCCTGTCGGGTGCCAGGATCTGACACATAACACATGCACTCAAGTCACTCCACAACAAGTACAAATACGACTCTGTCATTGTCCATGCTGGAGTGAATGACTTGAGACGTACCTCCCTGGACTACATGAAAAGAGATATGGAAGAGCTCTTGGATCATGTGACCCAGGCAGGTATGACCCTAGCCCTGAGTAGCATCCTGCGTTCGCCCAGAATGATACCACAGTATAAGGACAAAATGATTGACTTCAACAATTGGCTAAGCTTCTGGTGTCATTCAAAGGGGATCCAGTATTTGTCTGCCTGGGAAGACATGATTGACAAACCACGATGCTTTGCCAGAGATGGTCTGCACCTGTCACCCCTGGGATCCAGGTTACTGGCTAAAGCTCTCGCCACCCCTATAGTGCCTTTTTTAGGCAAGGTTCAAAGGATAAAACCACCACCGTAACAGATAGAAGCAGGCAAAATCTGAAGGTAATGCTACTCAATGCTAGAAGTCTAAACCTCAAAATGCACTCTCTCGAGGCACTCCTAAAAATGGAGAACATCGATATCTGTGCAGTAACTGAGACCTGGTTCAAGGCTCCAGAGAGCACCCCTGCAATACCAGACTACAATTCTTACCACAATTTTCGGCCACAAAACCAGGACCGAAACACTAAAGGTGGAGGAGTGTCCATATTCACCAAGGATATTCACACCTCCAGGCTAGTTGCCCAACACAATGCATCTGAAATTCTCCACGTGCAACTAACACTAGGTAAGACTGCAATCCAAATTGTAGCTTGCTACAGATCCCCAACCATGCTCCAAGATTCTCACTACACCTTTCTAAACATACTGGAAAATATTAAGATATAACCAAACACCCTAATACTGGGTGATTTCAACTACCCTGCCATTAATTGGGAAAACTACTCAGGTACCAACTCTTTGCCCAACGGTTCTTGGAATTCATAAATTCCAATGCCCTGGATCAACTAATCCATTGTCCCACCAGGGGCTCCAATATCCTAGACCTGGTCATTACCAAAATGGGAGATAGATGCTCCACACCAGTGGTCACCCCCTCGTTGGTCAGGTCTGACCATAAGCAAATCACCCTTGACATCCACATTCCACCCTGTTAAATAAAAACAATGATAACAACACAGGAGGCTCAGATGCAAAAGTTTACTAGTGTACACCAGGAGGCAAAAAACCATACAAGTACAGAGTTTTGTCTGACATGATGCAGGAAGTACACAATTTTATATAGGTTTAACATTCAAGCTGTGCCCACCTTACTGACGTGATTAGTCACAGGGCACCTACATCACTATGGTCTACAATATTCTATTCATAAGAAAAGCTGATGTTATACATTTTAAAAGTTTTCCCATGGGAATAATACAGCCTTGCAAAGCACCTGGTCAGTTATAATGTCTTTCTGTAAATGTTACTCCTTCAAGGTTCAGGCCTGCTCGAATACAATAGTTGGTTCAGTCTTGTAATGCACTTCTTTGTTCTTCTTGCAACATTACTTCAGCAGCTGTGTCTTATCTTGGTAACATTCACAAGGCCAATTGTCCCAGAGGAAGGAAGAAGATTTTCAGTGCTTTATACATTTAATTTCCTGACCCAGCAGATAATCATTAGTGAAAAACATAAGCTTGCTAAGCTGGCTACTGCCAGGGTCAGAGTTCAAATACACTGCAGCTCCAAAGCTTCAAGCAGTTACATGTAAAATCATTCTTATTGCCATATTGTAAATAGAATAAAATGCATTATATACTTTTTGCTTTTTAACTAACACTTTATATGTGTTCAAATACATATTTTTCTAACACACCCCCACCCCCCAGTAAGGAAACCTCCTTAAAAAACTTCTCCAAAGCCAACTTCAAGCTGCTGAAGTCAGAAGTGACAAACTTCACAACACCCACGCAGATGGGATCTGGAAGTTCGACTGCAGAATCCTACACTAAGGCACTGTACGAACACATTCACTTGTGCATGAATCGTGCCATCCCAAATAGAACCAAGATGCTCTTCTCCAAAAAAAGGAAGCCAATCTGGTGGTCCCCTGCTATAAACAAACTATACAACAGAAGGAAGAAACTGTTACAAAAAAGAGGAAAATCCCAGGATGCAAAAATCTCCCTCACCAGCCTCAGTAAGAAGCTGAGATCCCTCATAAAATCCTCCAAAGCTAGTTACGAAAATAAAATTGCCAAAGATTCCAAAGGCAACCACAAGGCGTTCTATAGTTATGTCAAGATCTGCTCTGAGTTACAACAGAATGGCATTACATATACTGATCCCAAGGATATTGCCAATATCCTGTCAGTTCGATTTAGTGCCAACTTCACCCCACTCTCACCCCCTAAAGGGCCCATCTCAATACCAAAAGATTGCCAAATTTTGATAATCACGGCCACACAGGTAGAAACTGCACTCTCCAAAGCTAAAAATACAGCATCCATGGGACCAGATGACATCCCAGGCTGTGTACTACATGAACTACAAAATGAACTGGCACCTCACCTAAGTGTCATGTTTAATCATAGCCTCACCTCAGGCTTCGTGCCCACTGAGTGGCGCACAGCTACAGTTATCCCGCTCCACAAGGGAGGATCCACCTTAGATCCCGGGAACTACCATCCCATCAGTCTGACAAGCCTGATTTGCAAGGGCATGGAATGCATTATCATGGAACTTATAAACAAAGACATTGGCAACCTTCAAACACTGGACCCCACCCAGTTTGGGTTTGTGAAGGGCCAATCTTGTCTCCTGAATCTGATTGACTTCTTCGAATCAGTCTTCAGAGCTGTGGATGAGGGTAAGGCAGTCCACACAGCCTATCTGGACCTCGCCAAGGCCTTTGACACCATACCCCACTCTGGAATCATAGATAAACTTACTAAGCTGGGCATAAATCCCTCGTCACTTTCGATGGGTTGCTAACTGGCTTACTGACAGAACCCAGACAGTAAAAGTAGCCGACTCCAAATCCAGCTCCAGACAAGTGACAAGTGGAGTACCTAAGGGTTCAGTCCTGGGACCACTCTTGTTTGGCATCTACTTCTCTGAAGTACAGGCCAACACTAAGGGACTCTGGCTAACAAAGTTTGCAGATGACTGCAAACTGGGAGCCATTATTGAATCCACAAATGATGTGGATATTCTACAAAAGGGCCTTACAGAAACAGATGCCTGGTGCCAGAGCCATGGGCTCAAGCTTAATGCCAATAAATGTACAGTTATCCTCTTTGGAAAAAAACATGTACCCATGAATTACCACATAGGTGGCAGGACACTAAACATCGAAAGTGTGATGAGAGACTTAGGGACACAGGTGGGCAGTGGTCTCACTTTCAATAACCACATTGCCACAACAGTCAGGAAATCCTTCTATGTGGCACACCTCATCACTAAGGGCTTTTCATCCAGAAAAAAGGAGGTCATTGTCCCACTGTACCCATGCCTCATTAGACCCATTATAGAGTATAACGCCCCGTTTGGTATGTACCTCACAAGACATCTGCAACAGCTGGAATGGCCACAGAAATACCTCACTAAAAGAATCACAGGCCTAAAGCAGATGCCATATACTGACCGTCTAAAAAAACTTCAGCTATACTCTGTGGCATATCGTCTACTCAGAGGCGATCTCTGCTTAACATACAAGGCCATGTCAAACGCTGAGCTGTTGGACATGCTCCACTTAAAGAAATCCCAGTCCCTCAGAGCCACACGCTTCAGGGATCTAAACCTTGTCATCACAATGAACAAAACATGCCGGAGGGATAGGTTCTTGACCCAGAGACTCCCCATACTCTGGAATAGACTGCCCATATATATCAAGCAGAGCGCCTGATTGGCCCTCTTCAAAAGGAACCTTGATGATTGGATGGGAGATAGGAAATTCACCCTGGGGATCATGTCAGTCGCCCTGCTAGACAGGGGCCTGGAGAAGTAAATATTGTGGGAAGAAATATCCAGGGATTTGTTATAGCTAGGCTTGCATAGGCCCTAAGGCCGATAGCCTAGTACCAACCTATGAACCTATGAACCTATGTCACCAATAGCAATAGGGTAGAGATGTGTACATATGTAATGATGTAACCAATGACAATAGCCTAGAGATGTGTGCATATGTAATGATGCAACCAATGACACAAGTCTACAGATGCTTGCATGAAACCAATGACCACAATCTAGAGATGCATTCATATGTAATAGTGTAACCAATGACAATAGTCTAGAGATTTGTGCGTAAGTAATGATGTAACCAATGACAAGAGGCTGGAGATGCAATCGTATGTAATGATGTAACCAATGACAATAGCCTAGAAATGTGTGCATATGTAATGATTTTACCAATGATAATAGTATAAAGATGTGTGCATATGTAATGATGTTCATAGGTTCATAGGTAGGTATTAGGCTATCGGCCCTGGGGCCTATACAAGCCCAGCCAAAAAGGTACCCTGGCTTTTGCCACCCAAGAAAATTATTTTCCTGTGCCACTGTCGAGCAGAGCCACAGAGGTGATCTGAATTTCCTATTTCCCATCCAATCATCTAGATTTTTCTTGAAGAGTGCTAATGAGGAGCTTTGTTTGATATAGATAGGTAGTTTATTCCAGAGTATGGGAAGTCTCTGGGACAGGAATCTATCCCTCCGGCATGTTCTGTTTATTGTGGTGACAAGGTTTAGGTCCCTAGAGCATGTAGCTCGGAGGGATTGGGATTTCTTTAAGTGGAGCATGTCCAACAGTTCTGGGTTTGACATAGCTTCGTATGTTAGGCAGAGATCAACTCTGAGTAGTCGATATGCGACGGAGTATAGCTGGAGTTTTTTGAGACGGTCTGCATAGGGCATCTGTTTGAGGCTAGTAATCCTCTTTGTGAGGCATTTCTGTGGCCTTTCCAGTTGTTGTAGATGTCTTGTGAGGTACATACCAAAAGGGGCATTGTACCCTATAATGGGTCTAATGAGTGATGAGTTGAGGGGAACAATGACCTCTTTTTTTCTGGATGAGAAACCTTTTGTGATGAGGTGTGCCACGTAGAAGGATTTCCTGACTACTGTGGTGATGTGATTATCAAAGGAGAGACTACTGTCCACCTGTGTCCCAAGGTCTCTTATCACACTTTTGGTGTTAAGTATACTACCGCCTATGTTGTAGTTCATGGGTACAGAGGTTTTTACCAAAGGGGATGACAATGCACCTTTTGGCATTGAGCTTGAGGCCATGGCTTTGACACCAGGCATCTGTCTCAGTGAGGCCCTTTTGTAGGATGTCCACATTGTTAGGAGTTTCGATTATGGCTCCTAGTTTGCAGTCATCTGCGAACTTCATTAGCCAAAGACCTTCTGTGTTAGCTTGTACTTCAGAGAAGTAGATACCAAACAGGAGAGGACCCAGGACTGAACCCTGTGGTACTCCACTTGTCACTGGTCTGAAGTCAGATTTGGAGTCTGCTACTTTCACAGTGTGGGTTCTGTCAGTGAGCCAGTTGGCAACCCATCTTGTGACATAGGGATTTATACCTAGTTTAGTGAGTTTATCTATACTTCCAGAGTGAGGGATGGTGTCAACAGCCTTGGCAAGATCTAGATAGGCTGTGTGAACCACCTTACCCTTGTCTACGGCTTTGGTGACTGCTTCAAAGAAGTCTATCAGGTTTAGGAGACATGATCTGCCTTTTACAAACCCGAACTGGGTGGGGTCCAGAGTTTGGAGATTACCAATGTCTTTGTTTATAAGTTCCATGATGATATGTTCCATGGCCTTGCAGACCAGGCTCGTCAGGCTAATGGGGCAGTAGTTCCCGGGATCCGTGATGGCTCCCCTCTCGAGGAGTGGGATAACCATCGCTGTACGCCATTCATCAGGCACAAAGCCTGAGGTGAGGCTATGATTGAACATGGTACTTAGGTGGGGTGCCAGTTCATTCTGTAGTTCATGTAGAACTCAGCCTGGGATGTTGTCTGGTTCCATGGATGCTGTGTTCTTGGCTTTGGAGAGTGTGGTTTTTACCTGTGCAGCCGTGATTACAGGAACTTTGCATTCTTCTGGTATAGAGATGGGCTCTTTAATGGGTGAGAGGGGGGTAAAGTTAGCACTGAACCTATCTGCCAGGATGTTGGCAATATCAGTTGGGTCTGTATATTTAGTGCCATTGTGCTGTAACTCAGAGCAGATCTGAGTGTTAACAAAAGTAGACCAGCAAGAGCAGACACAGATGTAATAATGAATCAGTCCTTTATTAACAGACCGGTTTCGGCAAAGATTGCCTTCTTCAGTGCAGGACAAACAAAAAATGCCCTGTTAACATATGTAATATATACATAATGCAAACCAATAGGCAATCAGAAGTCATAAATATTCATGAGACACTGATATTGTAAAATGCAAAAAAAGCCCTAAAACTTTCTTCCCTCAGAAACAAGGGCTAATACAAAAAACCAGTGTAGCACACATAGATATTCATGAAACATTAATACTGTGGAATACAAAACATACCCTAAAGCTTTGCGTACTCAAAAAAGGGGGGGGGTAATACAAACAACCAATGTAGCACCAGAGTGCCTAATATTAAGTGTCAACTTATTTTCAAAAGAAGAACTATACCAAAAGTAAACTGATACCAGTGGTAAAATGTTATGAACAATGTAAAAATACAAAATTGTAGAATACATGTTAAATCTTCCTCAATATAAATGAAAAGAATGATGTAAAAATAGTTGATCCACATAACTGTCATACATTAAATATATACTTCATGATAGATGATAAGAGCCCACAATATAATACAATATAACATAGATAAGAGATCCTCAGATATTCATTATACAAGACTATACATTCCTTATCAATCAATGTTTCAAAGCTGAAAAACTCAGTATAATGGCTCATTACAAATGGTCATTGAGGCCAGGAGAAAAAAGGCCCCCCAGAGTAACTATCCAGTATTTCTCTTTATGATCCAAGAGACCATGCCAACCCTGTTTGTGACTACGATCGCCTGTAATACGATCAATAATCATAAAACTAAATCTGGCTTGCGGATGTTTGAGAGTATGTTGGTACAGGGCATTAGTAGTTTTGTGATTTCTAATATCACTGCGATGTTCATTAATTCTAGATCTAAGGGGCCTAGAAGTTTGGCCCACATAAAAAGCCCCGCAGTAACAGTTCGCTAGGTACACAACCCAATCACTACCACAATTCCCAAATGTTTTAATATTGTATACTTGACTGGTATTACGGCTTGAGAATTCCTTGGATTTATTCATCATTGAACATGACCCACAATGGCCACAGGGAAAGGAGCCAACTAACTCTACCCCATGTAATGTAAGTTGTTTATGAGTGGTTCCCCCACTGCCTATGTGTTTATAGTGAGATAAGTATGAACCCAATGTTTTGCCTCATTTATAAGCAAACCGACATTGTTGCCCCAATAGTGACCTCAATTGATCATTGGCAAGCAAGATATTCCAGTGTTTGTTAATGGTATTCCTTATCATATTGATGTTTCTACCAATGGTAGTGATAAATCGAAGGGGGGTTCCCAATGTGGTATTCTGCTCCGTTTTATATTCCAACAACTTCTCCCGGTTGATCTGGTTGACCCGGCACCTGGATAAATTTACATCTTTGTTGTCATAACCCCTGTTGGCAAATCTCTGACATAAGTCAATGCTGGCTGAATTATATTCAGCTTCATTAGAACTAAGGCGCTTAATACGCATAAATTGTGACACCGGAATACTCCTGATAGTGTGGCATGGGTGCATGCTAGAAGCATGTAGCAAGGTGTTATATTGCGGGTACTTGCGAAAAACCTTACTTGATAATGTGAGGTCCTGGTTCTTGGAGATTGTGACATCCAAAAAATTGATCGTATTCTGATCATATGATAACGAAAATTCCAGTCCCCATATGTTACTATTAAGGTATTCAACAAATTCACGTAAATAAACCAAATCCGCACGCCACACTAACCAGCAGTCATCCAGATAATGTCGCCAGATGTCCATTTCAACCTGATAAATGTTATGTGAATCGTCATAAATCATGTACTCCTCAAAATAGGCCATAAAAATTTCAGCATAAATGGGAGCGAAAGACGCTCCCATTGCTGTTCCTTGCAATTGCCAATAACACTGGCCTTGAAAATAAAACACATTTTTATTGAGTACATGTTCTGACAAACAAATGAGTAGGGTATTGAACCCTGGTGAGTACAAATTTGCCCTGTTAAGCCAATATTGAAGAGATTGTAGGCCTGCCCAATGTGGGATACTGGTGTATAAAGCCTTGACGTCTAAAGTACACATATACCATCCTGGTTCTAATTGGGTATCCTGGATAATCTGTAAAAATTGGGTTGTGTCCTGCAACCTAGCCCTGACCAAACCCAGCAAAGGTTTGAGGTATTTCGTGAGAAAAGCTGATAGAGGTTCCGTAAGTGATCCTATTCCAGAGACAATAGGTCTACCAGGAGGTTTACTAAGTGATTTATGAATCTTTGGCAAAAGATATAAAATCTGTTTACGGGGTTCTGATACAGTCAAAGATGAAAGACATTTTTTAGTGATAATCCCCTCCTCAAAAGCCAACTTTAGAAAAGAATCAATTTCCTCTTTGAAATGCGGTGTGGGATCTGAGTGTTGCCATTGAGATTCTTGACATAGCTATAGAATGCTTTGTGGTTGTCTTTAGAATCAGTGGCGATTTTGCTTTTGTAACTAGCTTTGGAGGATTTTATCAGGGATCACAGCTTCTTACTGAGGCTGACCAGGGAGCTCCTCCACTCATGGGATTTTACTTTCTTTTGCAACAGTTTCTTCCTTCTGTTGTACAATATGTTTATGGCAGGGGACCACCAGATTGGCTTCCTTTTTTTGGAGGATAGCATTTTGGTTCTGTTTGGGATAGCACGATCCATGCACTCATGTAAGTGCTTATAAAGTGCAATTGTGTAGGATTCAGTAGTCATAACTGTATTGTCCATCTGCATGGGTGTCATGAAGTTCACCACTTCTGTCTTAAGAATCATGAAGTTGGCTTTGGAGAAATTTTTTACCATGGTTTCCTTAATGGGGGGTGGGGGCAGGATGTGGATATCTAGGGTAATTAGCTTATGGTCGGATCGGACCAATGAGGCATTGACTTCAGGTGTGGAACACCGGTCACTCATGTTGGTAATGACTAGATCTAGGATATTGTTGCCCCTGGTGGTGGTGTAGATAAGTTGATCCACGGCATTGGAGTTTATGAATTCAGAAAGCGTTTAGCGAAGGAGTTGGTACATGAGTAGTTTTCCTAGTTAATGGTGGGGTAGTTGAAATCGCCTATTATTAGGGTGTTTGGTTGAACCCTAATATTTTCCAGTACATCAAGAAAGGAACCAATTAAGATTAGCCTAGAGATGTGTGGATTTGTAATGATGTAACCAATGACAATTGCCTAGAGAGGTGTGGATTTGTAATGATGTAACCAATGACAATAGTCTAGGATGCATGCATATGTAATGATGTAACCAATGACAACAGTTCAGAGATGCATTCATATGTAATGATGTAACCAATGATAACAGTCCAGAGATGCGTGCATATGTAATGATGTAACCAATGACAACAGTTCAGAGATGCATTTATATGTAATGATGTCACCAATGACAATAGCCTAGAGATGCATGCATAAGTAATGATGTAACCAACAATAGCCCAGAGATGCATGCATATGTAATGATGTAACCAATGACAACAGTCCAGAGATGTGTGCATATGTAATGATGTAACCAATGACAATAACCTAGAGATGCATGCATATGTAATGATGTAACTAATGACAATAGCCTAGAGATGTGTGCATATGTAATGATGTAACCAATTACAATAGCCTAGAGATGCATGCATATATAATGATGTCACCAATGACTATAGTGTAGGATGCGTGCATATGTAATGATGTAACCAATGACAACAGTCTGGAGATGTGTGCATATCTAATGATGTAACCAATGATAACAGTCCAGAGATCCATGCATATGTAATAATGTAACCAATGACACTAGTTTAGAGATGCGTGCATATGTAATGATGTAACACATATTGGAACTTGTGCAGGATAGTGATATGCATTTTAAAAAGGATGCATATCAAAGGCATTACCATTGAATGCTATACAGTAGAAAAAATGTGCCAAAAACACTTTTGGTGCTCTCAATACAGCACTTTTTTACTGGGGGGGGGCATCCTACCCCCCCCCCTATGTGAGGCAAGACCTCTATTCCTCTCTGCAACAGTGTGAAACAGTGAAATTTTAAAGATCAACAAAAGTGTTAAAAAAGTGGTCTTGAATGTGGAAAGTTGGTTTTGAGGAATGTCAGCTTTTCATACTGGGAAGACAAGTTATTCTGTCACGGAATATTTTTGAAATATTCAGTCGACCAAAACCTGAAGTAAATGCAGACTAGATAGAAAAGCATATCATGAAAACTGCATATGATTTGTGTTTTTGTATGGAGTTCAAAGCTCTGCATCCACATCAACCATGCAGAGGCTACCCTCTCCATAACCCTGTCATTGCTATAACAACTCCAGGGTTTATTAAAACATGGAATAAAGAGAATTTACCCTTGAAGAGACCTACAATGGGGAATCAGCAGTAAGCTGAGTAAAACACTGACCAGCTCAAACTGCTGTCATAAAGTGGAGCTCTGCTATGGGAAAGTGTGCTGTAGAGATATACACACACACACACACACACACACACACACACACACACACACACACACACACACACACACACACTTACACACACACACATACACACATAAAGGGCCTAAAGCTGTGCTGTTTAAGCTTGCATATTGTTTAGAGTTCCTCTCACAGGCCTCTCTGTCCTCCACCTTCCCCCAAACAGCAAACATCCAAAAGTTATTTGTCAGAGAATGTTACGTTATTGTTATGTACCATTTACCAGCTGTATGACCTACTAATCAGTAAAAATCGAGCACCTCTGTGTTTGGTCTAAAGGTATGAATGGATTTTATTTACAGACATAGCATTAATACATGCATTGCAGGTCGCTGTGCTGCGTCATACAAGCATCTTATTTACTTGAGCATGGAAATGTATACAGTCACTGTAACACACACCCTCATGCTGACAGCATGGCTGTGCCTTTAAACATCAACACAAACAATCAGTACAAGTGCATACCTCCAGGAATCTTCTTAGTTAAAGGTAGAAGCATAGTAGCATGTGATATAAACTCTATGCATAAATACTTAACCTTTCCAACATAAAACTGCACTAAACAGTCCTGCTTTGCAAAGCTTTAATAGCATTAGTTTGTTAAGGTGTCTGCTGTAGCATGATAAGGCCAATGGTGAGAATGCAGTTTTGACATTTCTAGAGTGGCACATATGCAAACTACCAACGTGGACTTCCATGAGCAACTGCAAAATGCACTGAGGATGCATGGATTGGTCAATGACCCTTGTGGGATGTGGATAAATGTATTATACTTTTATATCTTGCAGAGTACTACAAAAAACAAATCTGCAAGCACAGTTAACCAGCATGCATCTACTTCATGCTTTCCATGCCAGTGTCTACATGATGCAATTCTCCCCTTCTATGCATTATGACACAGTGGTACTGCAGATGGTCATCCTAACTAATGCCACAAGGACCCTAACTCAGGTCTCTGGAATGCAACCTGGTGAATGATCATGGCTTTCATGAGCACTAGAGTTGGCAAGGTTCCTCAATGGTGCAGCAAAGAAAATAAGAGCCTTCTTTTCTTGCTGCATAGCACCCACTGGGACTGCCTGGGACTGGCTGTCTAGGGAATGCTGTGATGGCCACCACTATAAAGTGAACGCTTGACATAGTCTTGTTAGGGTGGTGTTAGATGTTACTGATTTATACCACTCTGATACACAATGCTGGAACTTCTACAATGACCTGTGTAGGTGCCATTTTGACCTTCTTAACTGCTGGGAAGAAGAGGTCAAAGCAAGGGTCTGAGATGTATTGTAAGTGGTTTTAATGGCTGATTGGCATTTAAACTTCCAGTAGTTTAGACATGTAATTTGTGATTTTTTTATATTTTTCCATTCTTTTGTCTGTTTTGCAGAATACTCTTGTTTACCTGAGGAGAATGGAGCAGCTCTCCAGGTGAAGTGGTGTGTATGGATGTTTATGTAAAAATATTGATAGTACTAATTATACAACAATCAATTAACAAATTATCTGTGCACACTCCAGAGTACGCACCACGTCTTTCAACGTGCCAGCATTAAAAATGTGGACAAATGCTGATGAAAAGTAGGTGCACTCAGCCAAAAAAATGTAAAACATTGCTCTCCAAGAAAACAAAGATAGGGACCCAACAATGGAAAAGCACCTTCCTCAGCCTTAACAGGCAAATAAGACAACTTGTCAAATCCTGCAAGAACTCCTTTGAGAGAAACTTAGCAAGTACAGCCAAGGATAACCATAAGGCCTTTTACAGTTATGTATGTAACCTAAAGTGTAGGACCCAAGCATGTGCAGAGCTAGTGGCCAATGGTATCACACACACTGACCCCACAGAGATAGAAAACCTGCTAGCAGACATGTTTGGCTAAAAAACTCACTCCCTTATCCCCTCCTAAATTACAACAAACCCTCCCTCACATTCCCCCCACCATACATATCTGAAGAGTAGGCCCTCAAAGCCCTGTCCAAGGCAAAGAATACGGTCTGTATGGGACCAGATCACATCCCAGGATGTCTTCTAAACAGGCTAAAACATGAACTAGCATCACCACTAAGTACCCTTTTCAATAACAGCCTAACCACAGGGTTTGTTCCTGTGGCATGGAGAACAGCTACAGTTATTTCCCTCCACAAACGTGGCCTAGTTACAGACCCATTAATCTGACCAACCTCATCTGCAAGACCATGGAATGCATCATTATGGACTTCATAAATAAAGACTTACGTGACCTCCAAACTCTGGATCCTACCCAATTTGGCTTTGTGAAGGGAAGATCCTGCCTGTTAAATCTGGTGGATTTCTTTTAAAGTGTGGCCAAGGCCACTGATGAGGGCAAATCTGTGCACACAGCATACCTTGGCAAAGGCTTTTAACACAATCCCACATTCGGATATTACTGATAAACTTAGCAAACTGAATGTAAACCCTTCTTTGTAAGATGGATTGCCAACTGGCTCACAAACTGAGCACACACTTTTAAAGTGGGTGACTCCACATCAACCAGCAGACCTGTTACCAGTGGGGTGCCAGAGGGGTCAGTGCTGGGCCCCCTACTGTATGGTGTATATACTTCTCAGAAGTCCAGGTCAAAACTAAAGGGTTGTGGCCGACCAAGTTTGCAGACGACTGCAAGCTAGGTGCAATCACTGAACTCCTAAATGATGTCAGTGTACTCCAGGAGGGTCTCCCACAGACCAACGACTGGTGTATTAGTCATGGTCTCAAACTGAATGCAAAGAAATTCATTATATATATATATATATATATATATATATATATATATATATATATATATATTGCTTCCTAGAAAAGCACAGAATCCAAAGATTTCAGAATGAGGTGGATTCTATTTCAGAATAGCCCCAACACCATATTTGGTTAAACACAACCATTTTACCAGTCATCCACAGATGGGGAAAGTTTTCTGTAACAGAAAATAATGTCCTGAATCTCCACTGCTTCTCAAATTAGCTGGACATGACAGTTTCTTTCATTCCCTTCAATTGATCGATGCAACACAATTTAAAAAAAATGGGGAAAAGAAAAGAACAATTTAATATTTGGTAGTAATCTACTCAGAACAGTGACAACAAAGTAACACAAACAGAAGAGCAAGATTTACTCACCAACATGAACAAATTCTCCAATGGCAGTCTGCTCTAACAACTTAGAGTATTATGTCTTTATGTATATGTATTCCCATGTCTTGATTTTTATTTTAAAACTTAGGGAAATAAGCTCTATTACAAATATAAAGCTCATAGGTGAATGTTAGGCTAACTGCCCTGAATGGCCATTTTAACCTTAGCCAAGCCAATATCCTGATATTAGGATCAAACCCTGTATTTTGTGTTTATGAAGTGAAGACCTTAAACATTATACCAAACCCACCTCTCAAAAATGTATTTGTTCTCTAATGAGTAATTGAACCCTGGTATCCTGAGTGACAGGTGGGGATACTTACTAGTATATTAATGAGGAAGACAAAGCATGGAGAATGCGGGCATCAATCCCGCTACCTCTTGAATGCTAAGTGAGCACTGTACTATTTGAGCTAATGCTCCTCAAAATAAATGACCCTTACTCTTTTCACCTTCTAGTCGTCCAGCTTCAACGAGTGTGTACTACCTGTTGCACCACTGACACCACTTTGAATTTGAAGTAATGACGTACCTTCACTGGCTTCCAGTGCCACTGCCTTGCAGCCTTCTTGCTCTGATGACTCACCAGTGGGATCATGGGAAACATCTCTGATGCTTCACCTGCTGTTTTTTTTTATTTTATTTTTTTAACTGAGGCTCCCTCTACTTGTGATCTAAGTTGGAGGCACTGCTTGATGTAGTGGCATAATATACAATCGCTCAGTTGGTACATCAACTCTGCTGACATTGTTGACTGTAGCAAACTGATGGAACAATGACTATCATATGCAGGGATAAAAGGGTGTTACAAACAATTGTAATTTAAAGGGGCCACTTGAAATTTCATGGTGCCCTATTTAACCACAAAATTTGATATTTTTCAGGAAATACAGCAGAGTGAAGATGTATGTTGTGGACCTCTACAAGTGTCGGTATTTAGTTGTATTATTTCCTGTTTCATACTGCATACAGAATTTAACTATTGATATGTTATTAAAATATATGCATTGCATACAAACCTGAAATAATCCATGCAAGGACTTTTGTAATAATTTTATAGGTATAGCAGCTTATTCACTCAGGATAGTAATACAAAGCATTGCACTGTTTTTTACATGCTCAGAAGAGGACACATGATACCTGCATACTGTATGATGGTGTTTTCTCTTTATGACCTGGGCCTATCTCTCCAACTGTACTGATAGCCTGATCAGTGCCTTGACATGTGTAGGTGTGTGCAGCAGATGAACACACTGCATAACCCAGGGTATAACTTTTTTTGTGTGTGTGTGTGTGGGGGGGGTGTTTAACTACAGGGGAAAGTGTGGGTATCTCTCATAGATGGCCAGTTCTTGTGAGTATCAGTTTTATTGTATGTGCGTTGCGGATGGAAAACTTTGCAGTTTCACCTTGCTGTTAGGTTGTGTTCCCATATTGCTTGTTGCATGTGATCCCATGATAGCAGTTTTAACATGCTTTTATCTATAGATGTAAGTGATGGTAATGCTTTTCCAATGCATACATATTTGCATCAATATGCTTAACTTTAATGTGTGCTGCTGGGCACCACTTTTCTTTTCGGTAGTTGTTAGGATTCCACTGATAATGGTAGTGCCACAGAGACCATGCCTTTTTCTGCTCAGGACTATATTGATCACATCTCTTCCTGCACACCAGTACACACACACACACACACACACACACACACACACACACACACACACACACACACACACTCTCCAGGTAGTGTGAGCTGTGACCCTGCACACAAGGCTGCACATCATACCATAAAGCCATATTATAATACAGCTTGACAGGTTTGTGATGTGTCACATTATTATATTTACTGCTTGCTTAATATACATCTCTGTAATGATTGATAGGTTATATGTCATGTGCATAATAATAATGTTTATTTTCTCCCTCCCTTTCTTTGTCACCGTCTTTCATATTTTTCTTTTATTTTTTTGGTGCTGGTGGGGGTTATTTGTCTCCATTAATGTTTTAATTTTGTACAGCATCTGTCGTGGCTGTGCCTGTGGTATAGCCCAGGTCACTAAACCCCAAAAAGTCCAGGCCCTCACCTGCATACACTCTCTCTGGCTCCAATTGTGGTGGGGAGCAGGTAAATTGCCTACCTTGTATCCTGTCATGTTCCCTTACTGGAGAAGACAACAACTGTTTCTTCTGGTGGTACTGCCAAAGGTGCACAATTTGTTGCATGCATGGATTTGGTGGAGATGATGGGGATTGTACAGTGGCTGAAGCCCACACTAGCCAAGTAGAAAGGGAAAACATGTGGCACTGAAGTCTGGATTTGCTTTCATCACCTTGGGTAGGGTGTTCAGGGTGCTAACTAACATCTCCCTAGGTTTAAATGAGACAGGGAATAAATGAGGGGTATACCCATCTTATCACCTCTGGTATTCCCTTTTCTTGTGTTTGTTGTCCATTTCTTCCCATCACCAATGTCCTCTGTTTGTCTGTAATGCCTGTATTTCCACTGTCACCATGCAAGTGTTTCAACATCTCCCTTGTTAATCTCAACTTTGTTACTTTGTGTTACCCTGCTTTTAAACCTTACCCTGTTTCTATCCCTTGCCTTACCCTTAAATCCTTCCCCATCTTTCCTTCTCCAAAAAAAAAAAAAATGAATGTCTGTCCTTGGAAAAAAATGTACCCTTCCTTCTTAACTCTTAAAAACAAATCACTGTTTGCTTTAATAACTTGATCAAAGTTACCCAGTACTTAAATGAAAACCGAGGGAATTGAGCCTTAGTAGCATAGCTCTGTGCACGTGCATCCACACCCAGAGACACACACTTACACAGACACATACACACAACACACACACACACACACACACACACACACACACACACACACACACACACACACACACACACACACACACACACACACACACACACACACACACACACACACACAGACACACAGACACACACACACACACACACACACACACACACACACACACACACACACACACACACACACACACACACACACACACACACACACACACACACATACACACACACACACACACACACACACACACACACACACACACACACACACTTTCACTTCTGTGCCTTCCATTACTTCTTTCATGTAATGTTAGCAGCACAGTCCCATCCTGCATAGAGACAGGTGGACACACAAGCATGCACTCTCACTTCTGTGTCTTCCTTTGCTTCCTAGTTCATGTAATATTAGTAATACAGTTCTGCGCATGTGTATACACACACAAACACAACCCCCCCACATGCACATATATTCCTTCATGTTTTCTCCATCAAGGAATAGCAACATTAACTACAACCTGTTTTTTGAACACTGCCCATAAAAAATAAATTCATGTACCATACAGCTCCTAGAAGTATATGTTACAGGATCTATGGTCATATCTAACAAAATATATGTGTATGCATTCAGTAGCTTGCTATTTATTTCCAGATGATAGATAGTATCACAGAAATGTGGTGTGTTTATGGTTTTGGCCAAGTACTGGGCATGGATGAGACTGATAACTTCCTTAATAAAATACTCTACAGTAGGCAACATGATATCACGCTTCAGTATCAAATGAGGTAGCAAGGTACATGCACTACAAGTAAAATACTGCTGCTGTCTATAAAAAGCAATTTTCATAACTTCACTTCCCAGTAAATACACTCACATGCTGAGAGAAATACTCTCTTAAATACCATGAGCAGTAAAGGGAAAAATAACTCAAAACAGGATACCTAATAAATAATAGTGTAGAAAAAGAAGTTGTGTCTTACCATAACATTCCATCTGTATTGTTGATCCTCGTTCAGTCATTACATGTGGGTATCGATTCCGACCTCGGAACTGGGCCAGCCATCTTCCAAGCTCGCGTCAGCTACAAACTCTCAAACTAAAACTCTTACCCAGAATTCCCCTCTCCCTGTTACCTCAGATTGAGTTTGCAAGTCAAAAGAAGGTAGAGGCTACCTCTGGTCAAATGACCTAATAGAACAAGGATGGTGAGATCTACTAGAAGCCACAGGTAGGGAAAGGAGGGAGGGTCGTAATGACTGTACGAGGATCAATAATACAGATGGAATATTATGGTAAGACATAACTTCTTTATCTGATATTGTTAGTCCTTGTTCATTCCTTACGTGTGGGACAGAGTCCCCAGCTACCTTTATTCCTGGGAGGCTCTCATGGAAGGACATTCCTGTGCACCATAGAACCAAAATATGCTCTTCTCCTGGAGGCCAAATCCAATTTGTAATGAATGAAGGTATGAGTGGTAGCCCAAGTTGCAGCTGCACAAATGTCATGTAAAGAAGTTCTGGCATGGAAGGCAGCAGAAGTTGCCACCAACCTTGTAGAATGAGCCTTTATGGTAGTAGGTAATGGAATATTATGTTGTCTATAAATGAAGATCACACAGTCTTTCAACCATTTAGCCAATGTGACCTTAGCAACAGCACATCCTAATCTAGGTCCAGAATAGGCCAAAAATAACTGGTCTGATTTACAAGAGGTATTAATCCTGTTCAAGTAGAAGCAAAGTTGTCTGTGAATGTCTAGGGTATGTAGGCAATACTCTCTTTTGTTTGAATGATTGGGGAAGAAAACTGGCAATTCAATGGTTTAATTAATGGACATTTCAGAGATCACTTTTGGCAGAAAGGAAGGATTAGTTCTCAATGACACTCTATCTCTATGAGAAATTAAATATGGACACTTGATGCATAAGGCTTGAAGCTCAGAGATACGTCTGACATTATGTAATGGCGACCAAAAACAAAGTTTTCCATGTCAAATATTTGAGGTCACAAGAAGAAGCTGGTTCAAAAGGTGGCATTGTCAAAGGTTGTAGGACTAGTGACAGGTCCCATGGTTGAGTAGGTTCTCTAAAAGGGGGTTTTAGATGATTCACACCTTTTATGAAAGTCTTGCATAATTTGTGTGACATAAGAGAGGAGTCTTGAACACCATCATGGAAAATTAGATATTGCAGCCAAATGAGCTCTAATGGTAGAGGCTGATAGACCGGATTGAAAGAGGGTGGCTAGATACTCCAGTACTATCAACACTGGTGCTGAAAAAGGGTCTACCTGCTTTTCTTTCAGCCAAAAAGTAAATCTTTTCCCCTTGCTGAGATATGTAATTCTGGTGGAAGAATTATGAGATGCAATAAGAATGTCACGTACTGGCAAAGAAAGATCATTCTGCCTGGCAATCAAGGGAATTGAAGGAGCCAAGCTGTGAGCTGTTCAAGTTGGGGTGAATCAGATTCTGTGGATGGAAGCTCAACCCCGGGGTTGGATGGAGAATCCACAGTTGATCTAGCAGGTGAGGCCAAAGGAAAAGGAACCAAATCTGACAAGGCCAATATGGTGTTATGAGGATTACTTTGCTCTTCAACTGGCGGGCTTTCTTCAGAAACTGAGGAATGAGGGGGAGAGGTGGAAATCCATAAAGTAGACATGAGGGCCAATCATGGACTAGAGCATCCCTGCGTGACTGTCCCGGTGGGGGAATCAGGGAGAAGTAGTTGCTGTACTTGTAGTTGGTTGGGGATGCAAAGAGATCACAGCAAGGAAGACCCCAGTGGTTGAAAATCTCCGCTGCTATCAAGGGATTCAGGGACCACTCATGAGGTTGTAGAATGCACCTGCTGAGTCTGTCTGCTATCGCGTTGGAACTCCCAGGAATGCGCGTTGCTAGAAGAAAACGGTTGGTAGCCATCGCCCATTGCCATATCCTCATGGCCTCTCGACAAAGGGGGCAATATTTGGTTCCGCCCTGTTTGTTGATGTACCAGACCACCGCCATTTTGTCTGATTGTATCACAATAGTCCCAGATGGCAGCAGAGGATGGAATGCTTGCAACACCAGAAGCACCACCCTCAGCTCTAGAACATTTATATGCAGATGGGCCTCCATTTCAGACCTGACATTTCCCCCCCACCCCATCAGGGAGGTGTCTGTGGTCACTGTAGCCTTGGGCTGTTGGAGGGAGAAGGGGCGAGACCATTGTGATGGGTTGTGGGCCATCCACCAATTTAAATCCTGTTTGCACCTGTGAGCTACCCAAATCTTGGCTGAAAGAGGGTACTGAAAGGGATACCACTGGGTGAGCAGTAGCCATTGTAGAAACCTCATGTGAAACCTGGCCAGGGGGACAATGGTTATGGAGGCTGCCATGGAACCCAACAACTGTAGAACAGAATGAGCTGTGGATTTCTCCCTTGAAAGGATTGGGATCAGTTGTTGCTTTATCCTTAGAATTCTGTGCTTTGGAAT
The DNA here is from genome assembly GCF_019279795.1 of Protopterus annectens. NCBI lineage: Eukaryota > Metazoa > Chordata > Ceratodontiformes > Protopteridae > Protopterus > Protopterus annectens. The sequence goes on along the minus strand of NC_056729.1, from coordinate 1,874,100,778 downwards.
GGATGCTCTGCAATTCATTGTATTCAAAATTACCCCTATGAATTTTGAGGACTGAGATGGGGTGAGATTGGATTTTTGCCAGTTTATGGTTATGCCTAGCCTTTCTGCAGAAAGGAGAGAGTATGCCAGGGCTTCTTCCAATAAATGTCTGGTGGGGGCAGAGATGAGCCAGTAGTCTAGGTATGGAAACACCTGGAATCCTTGTAGTTGCAAGTGAGCACTGATGACTGCCATGCACTTTGTGAACACTCTGGGGGCTGTAGAGAGTCCAAAGGGCAGTACTCTGAACTGGTAGTGACTGGCTCCCGCACAGAAGTGAAGGAATCTTCTTGATGGCCTGTCCACTTTTATGTGGTAGTACACATAGTTTCATAGTTTCATAGTTTAGTACTAGGCTCTCTGTCCTGGGGCATTTGTAAGCCTAGCCATAGTGAAGTGGCTTTTGCCACCACATGAAATGGTACAAAAATGCACAGAATAGATGTAGAATACTGTGCCTCTGTCTAGTAGTGACACAGTGAAGTTCCCCTTATATAATAGAATTAGTTTACTGTGCCCCTGTCTAGTAGTGACACAGATGTGACCCCTGGGGTGAACTTACGATCTCCCATCCACTCCTCAAGATTTCTCTTGAAGAGAGTCAGTGAGGGGCTCTGCCTAACATGAACTGGGATCTTGTTCCAGAGCATGAGAAGCCTCTGGGTTATGAATCTATACCTCCAGCATGTCCTATTCATACTTGTGCCGAGGTTTAAGTCTTTAGCTCTCGTGGTTCTGATGGATTTGGATTTTTTGAGGTGGAGCATGTCCATCAGTTCCTGATTGGACATGGCCTTGTACGTCAGGCAGAGATCACCTCTGAGCAGGCGGTATGTTACTGAATAGAGCTGGAGTTTCTTTAGTCTGGCAGAATAAGACATATGTTGGAGACCCTTGATCCTCTTGGTGAGGTACTTTTGTGGTCTCTCCAGCTGTTGCAAATGCTGGGTGAGGTACATACCAAATGGGGCATTGTACTCAATCATGGGTCTGATGAGGGAGGAGTATAGGGGTACAATGACATCCTTGGATCTGGATGGGAATCCCTTCATGATAAGGTGTGCAAGGTAGAATGTTTTTCTAACCACTTTGGCAACGTGGGTGTCAAATGAGAGGTCGCTGTTGACTTGGGTCCCTAGGTCTCTGATTACTTTTTCTGTACTCAGTGGGTTGCTGTCTATGTGATAATTTGTGGGTACTTTGTTTTTCCCAAAGGGGATGACTATACATTTTTTGGCATTTAGTTTAAGGCCATGAATCCGGCACCAGTTATCCGTTTCTGTGAGGCCTTTTTGTAGGATGTATGTGTCCACTGGTGTATCGACTATGGCGCCTAGTTTGCAGTCATCTGCGAACTTTGTCAGCCACAACCCTCCCATGTTTGCTTTAACATCTGAGAAATAAATGCCGAACAAGAGGGGTCCCAGGACAGATCCCTGTGGGACACCACTTGTGACTGGCTTTGAGTCTGACATTGCTCCAGCAATTTTAACTTTATGGGTTCTGTCCTTTAGCCAGTTTGCAACCCATCTAGTGACATAAGGGTTTACGTTTAAGCTGTTGAGCTTATCTATGATGCCTGAGTGGGGTATTGTGTCAAAGGCCTTAGCCAAGTCCAGGTATGCTGTATGGACTGCTTTGCCCTCATCAATGGCTCTAGTGACTGTTTTGAAAAAGTCAACCAGGTTCAAAAGGCAGGATCTGCCCTTTACAAAGCCGAACTGGGTGGGGGTCAAGTGTCTGTAGGTCCCCAATATCTCTGTTTATGAGTTCCATAATGATTCTTTCCATAGCTTTGCAGACCAGGCTGGTTACGTTTATGGGACGGTAGTTCCCAGGGTCTGTAGAGGTACCCCCTTTGTGGAGTGGGACCACTGTTGCTGTACGCCAGTGTTCAGGTACATATCCTGTAGTAAGGCTAAGGTTAAATAGCAGTTTTATGTGCGGGTTTAGCTCCTCTTGGAGTTCATGTAGCACGCAACCTGGGATACCATCAGGTCCCATTGATGCTGTGCTTTTAGCTTTGCTGAGGGCGGCTCTCACTTGGACATCTGAGATGACAGGGAGATTACATTCAGCTGGGATAAGTATTTCTTCTTTTCGGGGTGAGGGAGGGGAGAAATTTGCACTGAACCTGTCAGCCAGAATGTTGGCAATATCTGTGGGTTCAGTGTATTTTTTGTTGTTGTGAACTAACTCTGAGCATATCTGAGGGTTTCCACCCAGGTTTCTAACATAGCTGAAGAAGGCTTTGTGGTTATCTTTAGTGTCCTTAGCGATTTTTCTCTCAAAGTTGGCCTTGGATGTTTTTATGAGAGAACATAGTTTTCTGCTAGTGTTGATCAGAGATGTCTTCCCTTTATGGGATTTTGCACTGTCGTGCAGTAGCTTCCTTCTTTTGTTGTACAATTTGTTAATGGCTGAGGTCCACCAGACAGGACGCTTGCCTTTGGTGGAGAGGAACTTGGATTTATTTGGGATTGCATGATCCATGCATTCTTGGAGATGTCCATAGAAAGCATTTGTGAAGGATTCAGCATTGTGGGATGTGGTATCCACTGGCCCAGTGGGCTTAAAGGATACCATCTCAGTCTTAAGAAGAGTGAAGTCTGCTTTTGAGAAGTTTTTCACTGTGGTCTTTTGTGCTGGGGGTGGAGGTGGGATATGTATATCCAGGGTGATTAGTTTGTGGTCAGATCTCACTAGTGAGGGGTATACCTCTGGTGTGGAGCATTTTGTCCCCATGTTTGTGATGATCAGGTCTAGTATATTATCTCCCCTAGTGGGAGAGGTGACTAGTTGTCCCAATGCATTTGAATTTATGAATTCCAGGAACCTTTGGGCTAGGCTGTTAGGGCTAGAATAATGTACCCAATCTATGTTAGGGTAGTTGAAGTCTCCCAGTATGGTGGTATTTTGTGATACATTCATATCCTCCAATGTCTTCAGGAAGGCTGAGTGGGGTTTCTGAGATTGGGAGGGTGGTCTGTAACATGCTACCAGTTGTATAGCAGTTTTGCCTATGGTTAGTTGCACCTGTATGGTCGAACCAATAAGCAACCAAAAGTCAGACTGAGAACTAGCAAGTGCGGATGACCCAGTACCTTCCCAGATAATGGCAGATGCTAATTTGGTAAAATACCAAATTCAGGCTGTTGAAATGCAGCTTCAAAGGTGTAGCATTAATGTCAGAAGTAGCCAACAGCGCTTGTGATTTACTCTTTGGAATAAAGCTGTTTTTTGGATTGCATCACTTTGTTGAACTATTTTGTTGAAACTGTTGGCTACTTCTGACATTAATTCTACATCTTTGAAGCTGCATTTCAACAGCCTGAATTTGGTATTTTACCAAATTAGCATCTGCCGTTATCTGGGAAGGTATTGGGTCATCCGCACTTGCTAGTTCTCTGCACCTGTATGGTCTCTGATGCTTCATGTGTTGCTACTAACCTGGAGGTGTGGGTGTCCTTGATGAATATGGACACTCCCCCTCCCTTTGTGGTTCGGCCCGGGTTTTGGGGCCGAATAGCATGATACGAGGTATAGCCTGGTAGTGCTGGGGTGCTCTCAGGAGCCTTGGACCAGGTTTCAGTTACTGCACAGATGTCGATGTTCTCCATACTGAGGAGTTCATCGAGTGCCTGCATCTTGAGATTTAGACTTCTGGTGTTGAGCAGCATTACCCTTAGTTTTTTTCCATTTTTGTTTTCTAAGGTGGTGGGTTTGTCTTTTGAGCCTTGCCTAAATAAGGCACTATGGGGGTGGCAAGAGCCTTAGCCAATATCCGGAAGCCCAGTGGTGACAGGTGCAAGGCGTCCCTTGCAAAGCAGCATGGCTTGTCCAACATGTCATCCCAGGCAGACAGACATTGGATCCCCTTAGAATGACACCAGTACTTGAGCCAATTATTAAAGCTGATCATCTTGTCTTTGTATTGTGGCATCATTCTTGGTGAGAGCAAGATGCTGCTCAGGGTCAGGGTCATACCAGCCTGGGCTACATAATCAGAGAGCTCCTCTATGTCTCTTTTCATGTAGTCCAGGGAGGTACATCTCAGGTCATTCATGCCAGCATGGACAATGACGGAGTCATATTTGTACTTGCTTTGGAGTGACCTGAGTGCGTGTGTTATATAGTGGATCCTAGTTCCCGATTCAGCCTGGTAAGCGGGACATCAGTGTGTCTGACTATAGAGTCACCTATTACTAGTGTATCAGGCATGGTGTTTGGCCTTAAGGGCTGTGATTGATTGACACACTGAAGATCTTTCGAGCACATCTAATCATCTTTTTCCAAAAGCAGAAGGATAGACTGTATTGTGACCATCTGGAATTTTTGTACTCTTACAAACTTGTTCAATACACTGAGATCCAAAATTGGTCTCCAGTCCCTGGTTTTCTTTGGCACCAAAATAGTCTTGAGTAGAATCCGGATCCTATCTGGTCTGGAGGGACTATTTGGATGACTTTTTTTTAGCAGCTTTGATATCTCTAATGCTGCGTCTTCCCTTTGACTTGGTGGAATGTCAGATAAGTTTGTTGGGGGGAGAGGGACAAAGATCAAAGGGAATATGATAACCTCTGGTTATTATCCTTTGTACCCAATAATTGGTGGTGATGGTTAGCCAGGCAGAAGGATACAAAGAGAAACAACCCCCAACCACTTCCAGAGGAAAGGAGTTGGGCCACTCTTCAGGAGCGCTGGTAGGATTGGCCAGGGAAAGAGTCCCTGACATCGACACGTCAGTTGTTCGACACATCAAAATATCGCTGGTCAGTTCTTCGACACATCAAAATATCGACGTGCTACTCCATGACATGGATTTCACTGATAGTGTACACAGCAAACACACCAACGCTAATATCCATTAAACAGTTCCAGTACCCCAACAAACACACAATACGTGTATGTAATCAGAATATAAACATAGACATACAACTAAAGTAAGTCCATCACACGTCAATGCTCATTCAAAACACAGAAGTATAGCGCATAAGTCACCTCTTATCCAGAAGAGAAACTTAAACAGTCATCCATAATACAGTATATCAGTCTTACAATATTTCACTGTAGCGCATTACTTTGGTGCATTGTAACAGTATTCACAAATAGGTTACATTTTAAGTAGGAGGGCAATGCTGAAAATGAAGTCCAATGGGGTGTACTCTTCCCTATTAGATAGTATACATTGGAATCTATCATGTCTTTCAATCAGTCTCCTTTTCTTCAGTGAGGAAGGTACTCCGGTAACCATTCGCACACGTAACTCATCTATACGGTCCTGCTCCCTACACAGACCCCTTATGATTACATCTCAATCAGTCACTCTCGCACCCACTAGACACTTCAAATGCCTATGCCAAGTTTCTACCGAGTTTTGTGTCTGTGGTAGGAAAAGTTCATTCAACTCAGACACGTTCCAAAATTTTATCGGGAATAGTGGTGGAAAGCGGACAGTACCAGACTTACGAGTGCTAAATTTGCGCAGTCTACCATAGATATAGTAGTCAGTAAAGTACTTAACTAATTCTATACCCTCGTCAGGTACCCTTTCTTTGAGCTTATTGAATGTTGCTACAACTTGATCCTCAGGCAGGAACGCCAGTGCCACCAATGATTTAATACATAGCTGAACTTGCATATTACTGTTGTACAGTGAACTCAAACCAACTTGCTGAACCTTTCGCCATACATTCTGCCCAAAGTGGAACAAACAGCCCTTGGACTGCACATCATCAAAGTTTAAGCATATACTTTTCAGGGCTGCGATCTCAAAATCACATAGTATATATTTCACACTTTTGACAAAACCGTTCTCGGCCAGTAGAGTGAATACGGCATTCCAAAGATAGTTATAACATTTTAAAGATTTAGAGCTCATTAGTGCATAAAATAGCGGTACTACCTTACTATATGACCCTAGCTTTAATAGACCGTGAATACTATACAGTTGTCTACATGTAAGACTCCTATGGAAATATGTACCATCCATCATCTATATAGTAGCCTTACTGAGATCATACAAATTGCTAACAGTGCTAAATGCATATACCACTGTATTATCGGAGGTATCAGTGATCCGTTTAGCAATGAATGCACCGTCCTTTAGCTTGTACCTGCTTACATCTACATTCAATAAATTCAATTCCCTACTTCCAGGGGTGAGATGATATCTACGACGTACTCTTGCAATACGTTGTAATAGTGCTCCTCTCCGTGGTACATTATGCATTGCATCTAAAGAAGTAGATGCTAAGCTCTCCTCTAGCAAAACACAAGGCATATCTCTGCTAAGCTGTGCTCTTAGTTTAACATCACTACAAACCCTATATTTCTCTATCTCACTTGGGTCACCACTGTGCTGATGTGGTGCAGATTTCAGGAGTTGGTCACCACTACTTACTAATTTAGTTACCGCTCTACCTTTACAACGGGAGGTTAATTTCTCCTTGCAACACCAGTATCTCTTTTCATTCCTGCTTCGTTCAAGGTAATACAAATACCCATCAATATGAAGCATTGCTTTACCCTTTTGTGATGTTGTTGTGTCATATATGCTTCCTATTTCACCCGGACCAGGTAAATCCATATCAGACATTGAAATATGTTTCAAACACTCCTTCCTGGATACAATATTTTCCCTCTCACTGTTTGACAATTTTGAATCTAGCTGCGTAGTGTGTGTCGACTATTTAAATGTTGACCAATTATGTTGTCACACAACCGACGTGTCGATGATATGGACCGGGATCTTCGTTTGTCGATGTTTTCAACGTTCGATCTTTTAATGGTAACCCATATCTATATATATATATATATATATATATATATATATATATATATATATATATATATATATATATATGTGTGTGTGTGTGTGTGTGTGTGTGTGTGTGTGTGTGTGTGTATACCTCTTTATTTTCCCTGAATTAGCAGATTAATATAGACGTTTTTGAACACAAGTCATTAGAAGTAGACATTAAAGTGTACCACTGCACAAAAAAGTGGAAAGGCTTCCTGCATTACATACCTCTGTCTTCAGTGGTTGGTAGACAGTGACATCTGTAGCTTGGAAGTAATCTCAGTGTATTGGGTCTTGTAATTACCTACAGTAGAAAGAGAAGCAAAGTTATAAGTTTTTTATGAAATACATATTCAAATTAGAAATAATTTCCCCTTTTACTATTATTCTACCTCAGTGTGGTGTGAGAAAATGCTAAAACCTCAGACTCAACCATTTGTAAAGATGGCAAAACAAATATGGGGCAAACTAACTGCTGAGTGCTTGACTGATGCATTATACCACCCTCCAGTGGCCAGACTTGGTCTCATTTTGTAATAATGATTTAGAAAACAGTTTTTATTTGTTCCTGGCATCTTCAAGAGCACAGAGTGACTGTCTACATAATATGTGTCTCAACTCTCCAGATTTGTCTTTCATAATTTTGGTCTGTTGCTCATAAAATTTGTGTTTTTCTGGCATACCAGTAAGGATTCAAGTCCCTAAATAATGACATCCATTTGAGTTTCAGGCTTCATATCCTTCAGAAAATGCATGCTAACTGATATCCTGTTATTCTAGCAACTTTCTAAGTTTATAACAGCAATATCTAAAATATGTCCCTATTTTCGGCCTTTGTCCCATGATTATTTTAGGCTTTGTTCAGATTTTTGCACTAAGAAAATGAGAGGTGTGCTGCATAAGTTAAAAACTAAGACTTGTTTCATAGCTTCAGTAGAAATATTATGCCAGATTATCTCAATACAATAAGGGCTGATTAAACAGTGACGGTCATTAGCAGAGTTATAGGCAGTTTTATATACAGCACAGAGAGCTACAAGTGGTTAGATATAGCCTAAGCAGACAACAAAAACCTGCAGCTCTCTGTGGCTTGGAAGATCAATTTAAAGCAACCATGGCAAGTATAAATGAGTTTAACATTTCATATGGCTATGTAGCAGAGGATAGAAGTAAAATAAACAGTTCAAATGTACAGGATATGAAATGGGATGAAGTAAAGGCCAGAGAAATTGAAACAAAATTAGCAAAAGCTCATGGAAAACCTCATGCTGAGATGCAGTAACTAACTTCTGGCTAAAAATATTAACATCATTACACAAGAATTTAGTTCTGAGTAAGAACAATGTACATGTCCACCCAGAACAATCTCCAACCTGGTTAACAACAGAAAAAATAATACCCTCCTTTAAGAGTGAACCTGCAATCTGTCCTAAAAACTGTGAACCAATAACTTGCCTTCCAGTGATGTATAAATTATATATTGGAATTGATGTTTATTGTTCATAGGAGGTTACTAGGCTAATGGTCCTAGGGCCTTTACAAGCCTAGCTGTGTAATAACCCGAGTACCCTTATTGACTATAGTTAGATGGTCGTTGTTAGCAGAGAGATTCTGTGATAACCACTGACTGCCCCTGTCCATGAGGGACATAGGTGCCACCTCCAAGATGAATTTACAGTCACCCATCCAGTTGTCTAAGTTGCTCTTGAATAGGGTCATTGAGGATCTCTGTTTCACATGGAGTAGGAGCTTATTCCAGAGGAGCAGCAATCACTGGAAGCTATATCTGTCTCTCCAGCATGTTCTGTTAATGTCACAGGTTAGGTTGAGATCCCTGCAGTGAGTTATTCTTGTCTCATTTGATTTGTGGATGTGCAGCAATTCCATTAGGGCAAGATCCAAGACTGCTCTGTAGGCCAGGTACAAGTTGCCTGTCAACAGCCTGTATGATACACAGTACAGTGACAGGGTTTTCAATCTTTCCATGTATGTCATGTTTTGGAGGCCCTGGATTCTCTTGGTAAGACTCTGTGGTGTCTCCAGTTGCTGCAGGTGTCTGGTGAGGCACATACAGAAGGGAGCATTGTTCTGTATTACTGGTCTGATAAGGGTCGAGTACAGCAGAGCTATATCCTCCCTGATCGTGGATGCAATGCCCTTATTTATGAGATGTGGACACTTGGTAATCGAAGTTTAGATTGCTATCGACCTGTATTTCCAAGTCTTGCACCAATGAGTTTGAGCTTAGAGGGGGTGCTATCTATGTCATAATTAGGAAGGGCTACTTCTTTGCCAAAGGAGATAATGAAGCATTTGTTTGCATTTAAGTTTTAGTCCATGAGTTTGGCATCAATCATTTGCCTACGTCAGCCCTTTCTGTAATATGTTAACATCAATGGGGGACTCTGCGATTGCGCCCAGTTTACAGTCATCTACAAACTTGGTAAGCCACAGGCCATCTACCTTTGCCTGGACTTCAGAGAAATAGATTCCAAACAGTACAGGGCCCAGCACAGATCCTTGCTGTACCCCACCCCACTGGTAAATGTTCTACTGGTGGAGGTGGACTTCCCAACTTTGACAGTGTGCATTCTGTTGGTGAGCCAGCTGGCTACCCATCTAGTAATGTATAGGTTAATTCCCAGCTAGGGGAGTTTCTCTATGATACCTGAATGGAGGATTGTGTCAAAGGCCTTGGCTAAATCAAGATAGGTGCTATGTACTGTTTTGTTGTCATTCAGGGCTTTGGTGACATTCTCAAAGAAGTCCACCAGGTTTAATAAGCAAGATCTACCCTTAACAAAACCAAAACCAGGTCAGGTCAAGAATTTGAAGGCTGCCTATGTCCTTGTGGATAAGGTCCATGATGATTCTTTCCATGGCCTTGCAGATGTCTGGTTAGGCTTATGGGCTGATAGTTCCCAGGGTCAGTTGATGGAACCCCTTTGTGCAAGGGGATTACTGTTGCTGTTCTTCACTATGTCAGGACAAAGCTAGTTCTTAGGCTATGGTTAAAGAGAGTGCCAAGTGGTTCCATTAGGTCTTGTTTTAGATTGCTTAGTAAGCAGCTTGGGATGTTATCTGGTCCCATAGGCTGTGTTTTTGGCCTTGGACAGTGCTTGTATGACCTGTTCTTTGGAGACACTTGGTAAAAGACTAGTGTTGGGAATGATTTGGGGTATGTCAGGTGGGAATGGGGGGGCGAAGTTATTGCCAAAACTGTTGGCTAGCAGGTTGGCAATTTCCTCAGGTTCAGTGTGAGTGCTACTGTCCACTATAAGTTCAGCACACAGCTGGGCATTCCTTCTTAGGTTTCAGAAGTAGCTAAAGAATGCCTTATGATTGTCTTTAGCTAGGGATGCTAATTTAGACTCATGGAGCATATCATCATGGAACTTATAAAGAATGCCACTGGTAATCTCCAAACTCTGGACTCTTCCCAGTTCGGGTTTGTAAAATGCAGATCATGTCTCCTAAACCTGATAGACTTCTTTGAAGCGGTCACCAAAGCCATAGATGAGGGTAAGATGGTTCACACAGCCTATCTAGAGCTCGCCAAAGGTTTCAACACCATCCCCCACTCTGGAATTGTAGACAAACTCACTAAACTAGGTATAAATCCCTATGTCACAAGATGGATTGCCAATTGGCTCACTGACAGAATCTACACTGTGAAAGTAGCAGACTCTAAATCCAACTTCAGACCAGTGACAAGTGGAGTACCACAGGGTTCAGTCCTAGGTCCTCTCCTGTTTGGTATCTACTTCTCTGAAGTACAAGCTAACACAGAAGGTCTTTGGCTAACAAAGTTCACAGATGACTGCAAACTAGGAGCCATAATCAAAACTCCTAACGATGTGGACATCCTACAAAAGGGCCTCACTGAGACAGATGTCTGCTGTCAAAGCTATGCCTCAAGCTCAATGCCAAAAAGTGCATTGTCATCCCTTTTGGTAAAAACTCTGTACCCATGAACTACCACATAGGTGGTAGTCTACTTAAAACAGAAAGTGTGATAAGAGACCTTGGGACACAGGTGGACAATAGTCTCTCCTTTGATAATCACATCGCCACAGTAGTCAGGAAATCCTTCTACATGGCACACCTCATCACAAAAGGTTTCTCATCCAGGAAAAAAGAGGTCATTGTTCCCCTCTACTCATCACTCATTAGACCCATTATAGAGTACAATGCCCCTTTTGGTATGTACCTCATAAGACATCTACAACAACTGGAAAGGCCACAGAAATACCTCACAAAGAGGATTACTGGCCTCAAACAGATGCCCTACACAGACCGACGCATAAAACTCCAGCTTTACTCTGTCGCATATCGCCTACTCAGAGGCAATCTCTGCCTAACATACAAAGCTATGTCAAACCCAGAACTGTTGGACATTTTCCACATAAAGAAACCCCAATCCATCCAAGCTACATGCTCTAGGGACCTAAACCTTGTCACCACAATAAACAGAACATGCTGGAGGGATAGATTCCTGTCCCAGAGACTTCCCATACTCTGGAACAAACTACCTATCTATATCAAACAAAGCACCTCATTAGCACTCTTCAAGAAAAATCTTGATGATTGGATGGGAGATAGGAAATTCACCCCGGGAATCACTTCTATGGCTTTGCTTGACAGGGGCACAGGAAAATAATTTTCTTGGGTGGCAAAAGCCAGGGTACTGTTTGGCTAGGCTTATATAGGCCCTAGGGCCAATAGCCTAGTACCTACCTATGAACCTATAGCTAGCCTTAGAGGATCTGATTTGCTTGTTCAAACTGTAGAGGGTGTTCTTCCTCTGTTAGGTTAGTTCCCTCCTGTTCTTAGATATCAATTTCTTTCTTTTGTTGTATAACTTATTTAAACTTAAAGTCCACCAGGGTAGCTTGTTTTTTTTTTTCAGGAAGACCTGGTTTTGCTCCTGTTAGGTACAACTAAGTCAATGCATTTGTTTAAATGGATATATAGTGCAATTATGTTTTTCTGTGCATAGGAGTCATTGCTGTCTATTTTGGCAAGGGTTTTGAAACTTTTTATACCAAAGTAGGCAAACGTTTGCTTTGGAGACATTTTTCAGTTTTTTTACTCCTGTGAGAGTGTCAGGTTTGATCTTTACTTCAAACGAGACAGATTTATGGTCTGACCTTACCAGGAAGGCAACACACTGGGGGTAGTTCAGTGAGCCCTCCTATGATGTTGAGCAGTAGGTCCAGGACATTTGAGTCCCTTGTGGAGGTGCATACCAACTGTTCTAGTGCATTTGAACTAACAAAGTCCAAGAACCTCATAGTGATTGTGTTTGTGCTCATGTAAGTCGCCCAGTTGATGAAACAATAGTTGAAATCACCCATGACTAAGATGTTTGGCTTTATGCTGAGTGACTAGCAAGTCCAGGTAGGTGGTGTGCTTCTCCTGGTTCATGGTAGGGCACTTAGCTAGTGATGAAATGGAAGGGTATTTTTCCTATACTTATTGGACCTGGAGTAGTTCAAGAGAATCATACTGTTTCACCACTCTTGAGGTGTAGTTGGATTTAATGAAGATGGATACACCTCCACCTTTGGTTCTTTCATGCTCATTTTGGGGTCTGAATGTATGATAAGGCATTGTAGCCTTATATGGTCGGGGTGCTGTTTGCTGCATTGAACCAAGTCTTTGTGACTGCACAAACGTCAGCATTTTCCAAGGTGAGGAGTGCTTCCAGGGAGTGCAGTTTACTGTTTAAGCTCCTAGTATTAAGCAGCATGACCCTGAGTTTGTCTTTAATGGATTTCTTTATGTCGGAGGTTTTGTTGTTTGGACAGGGTCTAAAAAAGGCACCCTGGGGGAGGCAAGTGTCTTTGCCTGTATCTGAAAGTCTTGAGGAGACAGGCGAAGGCCATGTCTGGCAAAGCAGCATGGACGTTTGACCATGTCTACCCAGGCAGACAGAGACTGGATCCCTCTGGAGTGACACCACAAGCTGGATGTTTGACCATGTCTACCCAGGCAGACAGATACTGGATCCCCCTGGAGTGACACCACAAGCTGGACGTTTGACCATGTCTACCCAGGCAGACAGATACTGGATCCCCCTGGAGTGACACCACAAGCTGGACGTTTGACCATGTCTACCCAGGCAGACAGAGACTGGATCCCCCTGGAGTGACACCACAAGCTGGACGTTTGACCATGTCTACCCAGGCAGACAGAGACTGGATCCCCCTGGAGTGACACCACAAGCTGGACGTTTGACCATGTCTACCCAGGCAGACAGAGACTGGATCCCCCTGGAGTGACACCACAAGCTAATGCAATTATTGAAATCAATCGTTTTTTGTTTGTATTGTGGCATCACCCATGGTGAAGGTAGAATGCTGCTTAGGGCTGGGAACATACCTACCTGGGACACATAATCTGAGAGTTTGGTCATGTCTCTCTTCATATTGTCCAGAAAGGTAGGTCTCAAGTCATTCACACCAACATGTACTATGACAGAGTCATAACGATAATTGTTGCTGAGCAACTTAAGCGCGTGCATGATTTGGTGGATCCTGGCACCTGACAGACAGCTGACCATGACCTTCTCCTTGTTCAACCTGGTGAGGGGGACATCTGAGGGTCTCACTATTGAGTCGCCTATAAACAGAACATTTGGTTTTGAGGTGTTTTGCCTTAGGGGCTTAATTGTTGAGGCACTGATATGTGTGTTGTTACATGTAGTAGTGGATTCTGTTTGTGTACCAGTATGTGTATGTTGCTGGCACTTGGACAGTCTCTGGTCTTTTGAGTACCTCTGTGTATGTGGGTTTATGTGTCTTGATCTTCTCTTGTGTGAGAAGCGAGGTGTGTGTGCTGACAACATGTTGTATGTCTTATTTGTCTTGACTCCAAATCCAGCTCCAGACAAGTGACAAGTGGAGTACCTCAGGGTTCAGTCCTGGGACCTCTCTTGTTTGGCATCTACTTCTCTGAAGTTCAGGCCAACACTAAGGTACTCTGGCTAACAAATTTCACAGATGACTGCAAACTGGGAGCCATTACTGAATCCCCAAATGATGTGGATACTCTACAAAAAAGCCTTACAGAAACAGAAGCTTGGTGCAAGAGCCATGGGCTCAAGCTCAATGCCATGAAATGTATAGTTATCTCCTTTGGAAAAAAACATATACCCGTGAATTACCACTTAGGTGGCAGTACACTAACCACCGAAAGTGTGATAAGAGACTTAGGGACACAGTTGGACAGTGGTCTCACCTTCACTAACCACATCGCCACAACAGTCAGGAAATCCTTCTGTGTGGCACACCTCATCACTAAGGGCTTTTTATCCAAAAAAGTGGAGGTCATTGTCCCACTGTACTCATCCCTCATTAGACCCATTATAGAATACAATGCCCCATTTGGTATGTACCTATCAAGACATCTGCAGCAACTGGAAAGGCTGCAGAAATACCTCACTAAATGAATCACAGGCCTAAAGCAGATGGCCTATGCTGACCGCCTTAAAAAACTCCAGCTGTACTCTGTCACATATCATCTACTCCGAGGTGATCTCTGCTTAACATACAAGGCCATGTCAAACCCAGAGCTGTTGGACATGCTACACTTAAAGAAATCTCAATTTCTCAGAGCCACACGCTCCAGGGATCTAAACCTTGTCATCACAATAAACAAAACATGCTGGAGGGATAGGTTCCTGACCCAGAGACTTCCCAGACTCTGGAACAGACTGCCCATACATGTCAAGCAGAGCACCTCTTTGGCCCTCTTCAAAAGGAACCTTGATGATTGGATGGGAGAAAGGAAATAAACCCCGGGGATCATGTCAGTTGCCCTGCTAGACAGGGGTCCAGGGAAGTAAATAGTGTGGGAAGAAATAGCCAGGGAATTGTTATGGCTAGGCTTGTATAGGCCCTAGGGCCGATTGCCTAGTATCAACCTATGAACCTGTGAACCTATGTTGTTATGTGAGGGGACTAATTCTAATTTCACGGTATAGTTACATCTCTCTCATACTGTATTTGTTTGCTTTAGGAGCAAGTGGTTCTCATATACATGAGGCAATTACTACATTGCCTCAAGATGCCCATGTCAATCAGGTTGGCTGGTGAAATGGTGGGAAACTGTCCATCCATTATGGCAGGTATATATTCTAGTGACTAGTGGGGATGGCTAGATGGATGAGGATTTGCTTGTGAAACTAACAAGGATAGTTATTCTGTGGAAGACTAAGCATGAAAGACTGTATTAACGCATCAGAATGAGCAGCTGAGTTGCTTGTTGGGTAGCAATGCACAACTGCATTGCACACAGGGAGGCAATGGAGCTAAGAAGGGTTCTCTAGCAGATATTAAGGGGAAAGTTGTTGTTTCTAAGTGTTTGTGTCACAGCAGCGTTAAACCCTGTTGTGCATTGTGCGGCTACATGCAAACGCGGTGCTTAAATACAAGCAAAGTTAAACAGTTTTAACATAAACTAACCAATGGGAAAGCCCAGAACTGAGCCTTATTCCAACAATCCCCAACTCAGATGGAACTTGGGCTGCACACTTCTGCCACAAGGGTGCAGGGGGCCTTCTTAATATAGGATGGCTGGTTTTAGTGTGAATTAATACCAAACCGTGTATAGTTTATCAAATGAGGAGCTGAAAGCACAACCGCCAATGGTCAAAACATTCTTAGATTATATAAGAATGCCATTTGGTCTTGATATGTGTGCAAAAGCAACATTTAAAAATCAGAAACGCTGCAGCACCAAGAAAATGTTAGTCTGGGACAGGAATGTGATATAAAAGAACTTGAACAAGGAGGTAATGCATAAATATTTGGGAACTGATTAAGGATCAACAACAAAACATGAACAAATACAAACAAAACTCAGGCATATTTTAGAAGGATAAAATTAATACTTAAAACAGCCCTGACATCTAGGAACAAAGTCTAAGCTATAAACCAATTTGCTCTCCCTGTTCTAACTTACAGTTTTGGTGTGACTGATTGGCCTCAAAAAGTATTGGATCAGTTGGAGAGGAAAACAAGAAAAATGCTTTTTGCTCATCATATGATATACACAGATCAGTTATAAAAAGATTATATATTCCTTGTTCTGAAGGAGGTATGGGCCTCCTCAAAATTGATTTACACGTATAGATCTGCAATTGTAGGACTGTGTACATATCTGCTTACTTTGCCATACAGTGAATTTTTGAGATTAAGTAAGTTGTGTAATGCGAACAAAGATTTTGAGGAAGACATTCAGTACTCGGTTAAAATGTTTAACAAAGGGGGTATGAAAATATAGATGTAGAACAAGCCCAAAACAGGGTCAGATTAAAACACTATAATTGTATAGATTTGAACAAAAGAAGAAACTCCATAAATTTTATTTTATTTTTATTTTTATTTTACATTTGTTAACCGGGGTTGTCTGACTGAGTCGAAAAGGCCCTATTTCAGCAGAGGCCCAGGGAGAAAAGCTCTACAAAGAAACATTACAGACACATTTAGTTATTTAGACATGATCAGTATACACACAATTTACAAAAGACATGTTTTTACAGTGGTGTGCAGCACATCAACAGTTAGAGCGGCCACAGTGGTGCAGCGGTTAGGTTGCTGCCTCACAGCAAGAGGTTCTCCAGTTCAATCCTCAGCTGGGGTGCCTTCTGTATGCAGTCTGCATGTCCTCCCTGTGGTCGTGTGGATTTCCTCCCACAACATGCTGTAGGTGGACTGGACACACTAAACTGGCCCTAGGTGTGAGTGTGTGCATGTGTGTGCCTTCTGTGGAAGGTTGGGCGCCAGGCTGGCAACTCAACACTGTAAAACTCCACTGCAAATCATAAGCGGATGGTGATCTGCTGTGGCGACCCCTAACCAGGAAAAGAAGAAGAAGATGCGGCACAGTTACAGTGGAGAGAACAAACAAAAAAATATTAATTTAAAAATAAAGGTAATTAATAAATTTGTGGTGTACGGCTGAAATTTGGAACATAGGTAGAATACATACATAGTACACAGGTACAGTACATACATTGTAGATTAGCCAGTGTTTGTGAGTAAGATTGAAAACTATTATCAAGTACACTAGATTTAGTATGTGTACCTTATCCACTTTCACTAGCCTGGGGAGCAATCATGGCACTGCAAACTTTGCTTGAGATTTTGCCTGATGAGGTCTTTAAAGGAGGCTTTGGATGATGTGTTTTGAATGCTAGTAGGGACAGAGTTCCATTTTTTAGCCACTGAACTACTATATAGTGCATCTCCAAAGCTATTGTAGCTGTTGGTGACTTCTAGTAGTAGTTTGCTTGATGATCTAAGAGGCCTTTTGGCTGAGGGATGTTGTACTAGGTTTTTGAGGGCAGGGCACTTATTGGGGAGGTAATATATAGAATGACAGAGGCAGAGCTGATTGTAGGTTAGGAGGTTGGGCAGTTCAATCCAGCAGTGCTGTCACAAAGTGGGCAATTCTGTTATAGCAGGCTTCCATTTTGCTTAGTTCAGTTTTGTTGAGATTAGTCAGAATGGGAGATGCATAGAGTAGGGTGGACAGAAGTTGGGAGCGAGCAATGGATGATCTTGTTTTATTGGTAAGAAATGGTTTGATACGGTAGAGTGATCCCAGTTTGGCATGTACTTTTATAATAGTTAAGCTGAGATGACTATCAAATTTTAGGTGGGAGTCTATGGTTATTCCCAGTAGCTTAGCCTGTGCCACTGGAGTGATTGGAGTAGCATTTGTTGGGTCGATAGTGAATTGACTGTTATCAGTGTTTTTGTTAGAACTTGTTATAATCATAAGCTGAGTTTTCTTTGGATTGACGATAAGTTCGGCTTTGGTAAGGTAGTTTTCAACGTCAGAGAATGCTAGTTGAGTTGTTTGCAGGAGGGTGGGGATGCTTTGTGCAGCACAGATTAAGGTAGGGAATGCATCTAAAGAAGGATTTTTATTTACTGAGTGGATAAAGTTTCATAAGAGAGTAGATAAAAGGCATAGAAAAAATAATGATAAAAAATATTTTGTGACCATTTTTAATGTACTAAGTCAACAGATTACACAAAGTTTGTATTGCTAATGGTCTATGTTGCTTAAAGGCTGCAGTTTGGAAAAATGTTTATCAAATAAACTTTCAATTTCCTATAGAAAGGGCCGTAGTATTTCAGGTATAGTAGTACACAGTAAATTTCAAATGGCTGAACTCCAGGTTAATTATATTACCTCAAGGTACGGCACTTTTAGATGTGGGAAATGTTCTATCTGCCCCTATGCTGTAGACAATTTTCCTATTATCAATAGCATACATTTTTTACCCAAATGGTTGTTATACATGCAATACATAAGGAATTGTGTTGTCCATGCAACAAATTTTATATAGGTGAAAGTAAACACAAATTTAAAGTACCTTTTCAGGAACATATTAGGGACATTAAAAAGGTTAGCTGCGATAACCCTTTAGCAGTGCATTTTAGGGTATTCTGTTCTATTAATTTTAAATTGTTGAAAGACTGTATTTTAGAACACGTGGGTGTTGTTTTAACTGACTCTACAGCAACAAAAGAGTTGTACAAAGAAGCACTTTTTATTCTGAAATTTGACACTCTTATTCCTAAAGGGCGTAACACTGAACTCATCTGGAAGCATTTGATTTAATTAGATTGTTTTATTGTTTGATTGAGTGTGTATATACTGGGGATGGGGGGTTGTATTGCATCTTGTACTTTTTGAAGGCTTTTAGCCGAGGTGCTAGAGAGAGAGAAGTGAATAAATGTTTTCCTGTTTGAAGAGTTGTGGCCTTTCCTTTTGTAGTTTTACTTAACGGTATTTACCTTCCAAATCAAGCAGGGCTGTACATGATAACCATCATCATCATCATCTTCTTTCGGCTGTTCCCGTTGGGGGTCGCCACAGCAGATCAACTGTTTCCATTTCTTCCTGTCCTCTGCATCTTGCTCTGTCACACCAACCACCTGCATGTCCTCTCTCACCACATCCATAAACCTTATCTTAGGCCTTCCTCTTTTCCTCTTACCTGGCAGCTCCATCCTTAGCATCCTTTTCCCAATATACTCAGCATCCCTCCTCAGCACATGTCCAAACCAATGCAATCTCGCCTCTCTTGTTTTGTCTCCAAACTGTCCAACCTGAGCTGACCCTCTAATATACTGATTCCTAATCCTGTCCATCCTAGTCACACCCAGTGCAAATCTTAACATCTTTAACTCTGCCACATCCAGCTCTGACTCCTGCCTTTTTGACAATGCTATAGTCTCCAACCCATATAACATAGCTGGTCTCACTACCCTCATGTAGACTTTCCCTTTCACTCTTATTGGTACCCGTCTGTCGCAAATCACTCCTGACACTCTTCTCCACCCATTCCACCCTGCCTGTACTCTCTTCTTCACCTCTCTTCCACACTCACCATTACTCTGAACTGTTGATCCCAAGTACTTAAACTCATCCACCTTTACCAACTCTACTCCCTGCATCCTCACCATTCCTCTACCCTCCCTCTCATTTACACACATATATTCTGTTTTAGCCCTGCTGAACTTCATTCCTCTCTTCTCTAAAGCATATCTCCACCTCTCCAGGGTCTCCTCAACCTGGTCCCTACTCTCACTACATATCACAATGTCATCTTCAAACATCATAGTCCATGGGGCCTCCTGTCTAATCTCATCTGTCAACCTGTCCATCACCACTGCAAATAAGAAAGGTCTCAGAGCTGATCCTTGATGTAAACCCACCTCCACCTTAAACGTATCTGTCACTCCAACCGCAGTCCTCACCAATGTCACACTACCCTTGTACATATCCTGTACCACTCTTACATACTTCTCTGCCACTCCCGACTTCCTCATACAATACCACAACTCCTCTCTAGGCACCCTGTCATATGCTTTCTCTAAGTCCACAAAGGCACAATGCAACTCCTTCTGACCTTCTCTGTATTTCTCCAACAACACTCTCAGAGCGAATATTGCATCTGTAGTGTTCTTTGCTGGCATGAAACCATACTGCTGATCACTAATCTTCACCTCCCTTCTTAACCTAGCTTCCACTATTCTTTCCCATAACTTCACGCTGTGACTGATCAGTTTTATCCCTCTGTAGTTACTGCAGCTCTGCACATCACTCTTATTCTTAAAGATAGGTACCAAAACACTTTTTCTCCACTCCTCAGGCATCCTCTGACTTTCCAAAATTTCATTAAACAATCTGGTTAAAAATTCCACTGCCATTTCTCCTAAGCAACTCCATGCTTCCACTGGTATGTCATCTGGGCCAACAGCCTTTCCATTCTTCATCCTCTTCATAGCTGTCCTTACTTCCTCCTTGCTAATCTGCTTCACTTCCTGATTCACTATCCCCACATCATCCAACCTTCTCTCTCTCTCATTCTCTTCATTCATCAGCCCTTCAAAGTACTCTTTCCATCTACTCAACACACTCTCCTCACTTGTGAGTACATTTCCCTCACTGTCCTTTATCACCCTTATCTGCTGCATGTCTGTACATGATAATCATGGTGTAAAATTGTGTCTATCCAGCCAATCATCAAGCCTAGCTCTGAAGACACTCTCCTGTGGTACAGAGGGATAAAGCCCTGACTGTGATCATAATGACCCATGTTCGACTAGTGGGTGTGAGAGCTGTAGGGAATACAGTAGGACTATGGGAATGACTAACATATGGCTTGCACATCCTGGGGGGGGTGAGGGGGGAGGTGCTTGGCTTGCTGCTTAGCTGACACCTAGTGAGAACTCAGAGTGGTGCAGCCCACAGGGTTCAAGCAAGAGGGGAGTGCTGTAGTTTAGCCATGTAGTTGAGGGGCAGTCACCCGGGGAGGCCAGTGTACTCCTTTCTCATAGACTGACAGAACTACTGTCCCTCAGAAACTGATGATGGGTGTTAAAAGCCCCAGGGGCTGGGGGAGACCATGATATCTATCTGGATGACAGTCCTGTTATTGTCTCTTGCCTCATGGGGAGCAAACAGGCTGGTGACTGCATTCACCCTCATGAGGAGTGAATGGGCTTATAGATTATGGGGGCTGAGAATTATCAGGCAAGAGGGGAAAAAAAAAAACTACATTTGAAGTTTGTCAAAGAAGTACTGTGTTTGATTGTAAATGGTAACTTATTCCGTATGCTGGGAATATGCAGAGTTAGAATCTTATTAAACTTATTCCATAGGGTGGGAATATGCCAAGTTAGAATCTTATTAAACTTATTCCATAGGCTGGGAATATGCCGAGTTAGAATATTATTACACTTATTCCATAGGCTATGAATATGCCGAGTTAGAATCTTATTAAACTTATTTTGTAGGGTGGGAATATGCCGAGTTAGAATGTTATTAAACTTATTCCATAGGCTAGGAATATGCCTAGTTAGAATCTTATTAAACGTATTCCATAGGGTGGGAATATGCCGAGTTAGAATCTTATTAAACTTATTCCGTAGGGTGGGAATATGCTGTGTTAGAGTATTATTAAACTTATTCCATAGGCTGGGAATATGCTGAGTTAGAATTTTATTAAACTTGTCCGTATGCTGGGAATATGCTGAATTAGAATATTATTACACTTATTCCGTAGGCTGGGAATATGCCAAGTTAGAATATTATTAAACTTATTCCGTAGGCTGGGAATATGCCGAGTTAAGATATTAGTCTTCACAAAAAAAAAAAAAAAAAAAGCGTTGCACTCGAAACAAGCCCAGTAAGCAAATACGAAGTGCAAGAAATGAACTAGAACAAGATTTCTTCCACACAGCTTAGAATAACTTCAAATTTTATTTAAAAAAAAAATACATATATATGATTACCCTCTTTTATCTCTACATGAAGGCTTCATCAGAATAACATCATAGATGCATCATGCCCTTATACAGCTGCCTTAGTCATTTGTTTTTAAAGGGACAAGGATCTCTGCCTAACATGCAAAGTTATGTCAAACCCAGAGCTGTTGGACATGCTCCATGTAATGAAATCCCAATCCCTCCGAGCTATACGCTCTAGGGACCTAAACTTTGTCACCACAATAAACAGAACATGCCGGAGGGATAGATTCCTATCTCAGAGACTTCCCATACTCTGGAACAAACTACCTATCTATATCAAACAAAGCTCCTCATTAGCACTCTTCAAGAAAAATCTTGATGATTGGATGGGAGATAGGAAATTCACCCCGGGGATCACTTCTGTGGCTCTGCTTGACAGGGGCACAGGAAAATAATTTTCTTGGGTGGCAAAAGCCAGGGTACCATTTGGCAAGGCTTATATAGGCCCTAGGGCCAATAGCCTAGTATCTACCTATGAACCTATAAAAGGTGTGCTACTGTCCGTAAAAACAACTAGATCCTATAGAAATTCTTTGAATAATTTAAAAATAAACATTGTTAGAATAAATGCAATATTTTCAGTAAAAAAAAAAACTAAATAATACATTATACTTAGGCTCTTAACCTAAACATTTTGAACTGAAATACTTTCATAAATTCTTGGGGCTGTCTTAGCATTTACCTTAGCTGCCACAAAAGTTCCCTATATTCCAAAAAACTGCATTCATCACTGCAGGGATTTTTATGAACTTTTTCCAAAATCCTGAAATAAAATTTACTGTATTCATTACATAAATAAGGGAATTTAGTTAAAACATTACTAAAATTTTTCTTCTGAATATCATAATTACGTTAATAGATTCTCTTCCTCAGGGTTCTTCTTATTAACCTTGTTTATTTGCAGGTGTTGACTAAGGTCCCTCATGTGGCTGTTGCAGGCATTTGTTCTAACATTCCTCAACAATAAGTTCAAGAACAAAAAACAAAATAAAACAAAACAAAAAGGTCCCTTCTATGACTGGGAATCCTCTACTGTCATGCTCTTCGTGAAAGCAAAAAAATAAAAAAAGCCTAATAGCCTGTAACTATGCTCTCATGATCTATGTGAAAACAAAAAAAAAAAAAAAAAGATAAACCTTACTTTTATAATCTGACACTCCTTCCCGATAGACCCAATGCCCTCAGCCTCTCTACTTAAAATATTTATCTGCAGATTGCATCCCATAGCACAGTGTGCCTTTTGTGGCTGCCCCTTCACCACACCCTTGTTATACCTCTGGCTGATGGTATCAAACGTTGGACTACAAGAAGTTTATTAACAGCTCATAATCTTTTAAACTAACTGGCAGAGGATTCCAAATAGAAAGAAGCTTATAGAGACAAAATGGCTGGATATGGTGAGCTTAAAAGTGGTTAAAGAAAGAAGGTTAGCAAGAGGAAATTTGTTAAAATCAATGCAGATTTCTTGGGAAGAGAAAGAAGATATAAGGGAGCCTATTTAAAGGGGCAGTGCCAACAAATGGAATGAGATAACAACAGGAAAGACAAGAGACATTTACAAAAAGACTGAAGATAGTAAGGGAAACTTCCATGGAAAAATGGACAGGCGCTATCAAACGTTTGAGATATTAAGAAGAGGAAGCAGGAATATACAAAAAACTATAAAAAAGGAACACATCTTCATTTCCACTTATGTTCTTAGACCTGGAGCAGGATATCCTGCAGAGTGAAGCCAAACTGGCACCTGAAGTCTTCCCAATAACAAGGCTGCAAGAAATAATGGCATTCCAGGTAAATTAAACTTCAGCAAAAGGATTCTGATTGACAGCAAATTTGGAAAACACAGCAGGGGCCATTCAGTTACAACATAGCAATTTATATTCCACTCTCACAACAAAGGAAATGCTAAAGCTTGCTCAGTGCACTGGTTTCACATTCTAGCAAGAAAGAGTTTAAGATCCAGCAAGGTGGACTCCAGCGATATATGGACTGTGAAGATCCAGCAAGTTGGACTCCAGCAATATATGGACTGTGAACTTTTCAGAGGTGCAAACTGTTTTTTGATGGGGCAGAAGCACCAGCATTAAAATTGCTAACATCTGCAGGATAATAGGGATAAGAGAATCACAGAAAATATTCCTTGGAATTTACAAACACTACCTGAGTGACCATGCAATGGCTAACTCCTGCAGTTAAAGCTGCGCAGTGGCAACAAGTAACTAACTGTGGTAACAGGAGGAACTTAGCATGATGACAGTTAAATACTTAATAACTCACTAACAGAAATGGTACTGACAGTGCACAGAGGAGCACACCACAGTGATGGTCACATGATCCCAGTAGCATGCATGCACCAATCACATCCACATGAGCACATTCACACCACTATGAGAACTACTAACAGTCACAGTAAGGGCTTCCCACCAATGTTGCTACCAGATTTATCCTTATGAATGTGGAGGAAATGTCTGCCCAGGAGAGTCAGAAATGGGTAATAACAAGCCAAGGCACATTGAGAGTTCAAGGGGAATTAAAGACTGGGAGGGGGTGAAGATAAAAGACCTTTTTTTTTGTAAGATAAGTTCCTATTTTCTTTTTTTTAGGAAAGGAAGAGTAGGAAGGAAGTAAGGGGAAGGTGTGGGCTGGACAGTGCTCTCAGGAATGCTAGTGGGCAGACAAACAAACACAAAACACAGACAAAGACCAGCAGGAGAGGTGCTGACACAAAAGGGAATACAATGGAAAGACATGTACAGACAGTGGATAATGAATGATGGGGACTGGACTAGAAATATTAGAGGGAAATGAAACTGAAAGTAGGGAACACTGTGATGTGGGATAAGCTGGGTGATGTCTTTCTTTAACATTGCGCAGGCAGCACTCAAATAGAGATCAGTCTCTTCCATTAGTGTCCTCTCTGCTGCTGGGCCCTGCATGTGTCAGCATGCTAGGCAGGACAATGCAGTTGCATAACCCTGCTAGTCACATAAGGATGTTCTCCAAGTAGTAAAGCACATATCAACCTGACACTCCACTGGCACAACACACACACACACACACACACACACACACACACACACACACACACACACACACACACACACACACACACACACACACACACACAAAATCATGTCCATGTATGGCCATCAGGCATGCAATCCGAAGCAGAAATGCAACACTGTTGTTTTGTACATAGTCAGAATATGGAAGATACGTCTGAGCAGGCTACTACAGAATAAGGTGCAATTGTAGGAAGTGGGTCCAAAGGGGAATTAGGACTGTGGGCATCACCCATAACCCATGTGAGTTTGCAGAAGTATAATGCAAATTGTGTGCTTGGGAGAGCAGGGACCATGTAAGGTGTTGGGGGAAGCCCCTACTGCAATGTATCATGGCAATCAGAAAAGGAAGGACATGGCAGACATGCCATCTGTGCAGTAGCTGTAGGAAAACAAACACAGAACACAGACAAAGACAAGCAGGGGAGGCACTGACACAAAATGGGGGAACACAATGGAAAGAGGTGTACAGACAGAGGTGATGATGGGGACTGGACTAGAAATATGGGAGGGAAATCAAGCACACAAAAGGGGAAACTGTGATGTGGGACATGGTAGGTGATGTCTCTCTTTTATGTTAACCAGGGCAGCACTCAGCTAGCGGTCAGCATAACCCAGTAGAGTGGCCTATGGGTAGCTGTTAACATATAATGGACAAGTCCTATATCCACCGGGGAAGAGTTGTATAGACTAGCAACTTTAGGCATTAACTGTGTTGCACAGTTTTTTTCTAGGCAGGAGAGTACTGACCAACAGACTGAGCACCGTGTAAGAGCTGGCCACTCAACTGTAAAAAGAATTAACATTCAGGCATCAGTTGCTTGACTTGCTAGATAAAGTGGGACAATGCAAGGTGATGTTGATAATGGGGGACATGAATGCTCATATTGGGACAGACAGAACAGGATATGAGGATTGCCTGGGTCTACATGGGTGGGGCAACAGGAATAAAAAAGAAAAGGCCATTCTATATTTCTGCCTGCCAAATGGATTGATAGTGGCCAATACATTGTTCAGCAAGAAGGACAGTCACAATACCACATATAAGAATAGCCAGCATAGAGTTAGGTAGACTCTCTTTTAGTAAGGAAAGACAGTGGAGCAGAATCACTCAGTGACATAGTCATCCCACAGCATAAACCACTGGTGGCCACAATCACATGCAAGCAGTGGTCAGAAATGGCTCTGAGATGACTGTGTCACTGAGTGAAGATCAAATTTGAATACAGATTCAATATTATGGATATATGTCAAAGGATATTTGCTGGCTAATTATAATCCAAGAAGAGATACCATTGAGAAAGGGATTTCAAGTAAGAAGTAGGTATAGAGTAGCATTCTGGATAAAAAAACACAATAGTTGAAGGAAGCACTCAGGGCTGAGAGGAAGTAGGTGGAGTCAAAGAAGAACAAGTGTCTAAAAAAACAGCATGTGTGAAAAGTATACAACAGATATGTGGCTGAACCAGGTATGGCAATGATATACAAGGAAAGCTGGTGGTGATCCCGGGAAGTTATCAAAAGAAAGAAAGAATGCAGGAAAAAGTGGGAGATAGAAAAAAATATATCAGACTATGAAGGAATACTGGCTGGCTAACAAAGAGGACATGACTGCAGTTGCAATAGCAAACAAAAGGGCATCAGCGGTACTCTCCCAGCTTTTGGTAAGTGAGGTATCTGAAATGGGTGGTAGGATGCAAACTGTGGGGCTGAAGAAAAAATGATGGCATTGGAGCAAAATGGCACAAACTGTATCAAGTTGCAAAGCAAAGACAAATATAAAGAGAATAGTCAGACACCCTTCCTAAGGGGTGACAACAACAACCTGCTCAGTAGGTCATGGAGCATCAAAAGCAGATGAACAGAGAATGCTGCTTTTATAGAACCATCGTCCATTAAACATAAAGCATAGTACTTCTCAATCTACTTAAACATAATATGGATCAATGGATGGGAAACTGCAAAGTCACTCTTAGTTTAGCACCATTGTCCCTCGTGGATAGGGCCAATAAGGGAATGTCTCAACATTTCCTTGTTCAACCCACCTCAGGGTTATTCATACTCAAAATATAAGGGCTAAAAACTACCATAAGAATATAAAGCTAGGATATCTAACATCCTTACAGATTAATAGCCTAGTAAGTACCTATGAACCTACGAACCCAGAACATGTAATTGCAGCAGCTTCTGAATGAAGAAAACCCTACAGAAGTTGTACTGCCACATACACAGACCACAGTGAAAGAGGAAGGAGTGCCCACTCTAGAAGAAGTAAGAACAGCACTAAGGAAAAAGAATTCCAGGGAAGCAGCAGGCTCAAACGTTGTCACAGCAGATATGATAAAGCTGTTGGGTGAGTTTGGAGACAAGTGACTCATGAGGGCACTCATAACAGTAGAAGAGAAAGGTGGTATCCAAAATGTCTGGAGAATAAGTATTCTAGTGCCAGTGTAAAAGAACAAAGCAGATATTCATAACCAAAAGCAGTATAGCAGTATCAAACTCCTGTCACACTGCATGAATGTGCTGAGGAGGATGACTGATGAGTAGTAGAAAGCAAGATGGGAGATGGGCAGTTCATAGGTAGTTCCGTATACAGTACAATTAACCTGATGGTTGCAGTGAGACAGATAGTTGTGAAGAAGCCACAGATGAGGAAAGAGTCCATCTGGGCATTCCTAGACTTGGAGAAAACATATCACAAGGTCACAACAAAGCTGATATGGGCAGTCCTTAGATGATTCAAAGTCCAGGACACATTGATAGAATTAGTGCAGGCTGAGTGCAAAGATCAAATAAAACTATTATAAATCACAGAGGGGTTCTGCTGCTGTTCGTACTAATGATGGACTACATTACCAAACAGGCTGGAGCGGAGAGATCAGAAAGTTGCTGTATGCAGATGGTGTGTCATTACAACCAGACTTGGATCAGCAACTTCAGCAAATGATAAAGGAATGGAATGCAAAACTGAAGATTCATAGGATGAAACAGCGTACAAATAAGACAGCTGCAATGGCAGCAAATGGAGGAAATCAGAAACAGCTCAGAATAGAGATAGAAGGCAAAACAGTGGAACAGGATAACAGCTTCAGGTATCTGGGATGGTGTGGTTGAAGAGAAGAATGAATGAGAAAGTCAAAGCTAGACTCACAGGGGTGGCACCCAACTGGCACAGGATGTCAGGTGTAGTGTATGACAGAAGAATGCCAAAGAAGCTGAAAAGTAAGATGTACAAACCAGTGGTGTGACCCATACTACTGTGTGGTACAGAACCCTAGGCAGTAAAGGCAGAGTAGTTAAAGAAGCTAGAGGTGACGGAGCTGAAGTGTCTGAAATGGGTGGCAGGATGCACACTGTGGGGCAGGAGAAGAAAAATGGTGGCATTAGAGCAGAAGTCAAATTAGCTCTGAATGCAAGAAAGCTCAAAGAGAACAGATTATGGTGTTCTGCTTATGTTTGCAAGAAAACAGATGATTTGATGAAGATGACTTGGAAGATACAGGAAGAAGGCAAGAAGAAACAAGGACATTCAGCAAAGAGATTGCATGAAAGAAGCCCTGAGACAGTCAGGTATACTCTCAAAGAAGGTAAGTGAGTATTATTGAAGTGACACCTGAATTCCATGTACAAAATGGGAGACAGGGGTTGATGATGCGTTTTATAGTTGTAGCATCAGTGGACTTTAGATATATCATGAGACAACATTTATACACTATTTTTTTGTCTGTTTTCATAGGTGCTTCTGTGTCTGTGTCCTCAACTCTAGATATTTGAACTGTCTGAGCCTGGTGATGATGGCTGTCATAGTCTGGCACATCTCTGGTCAAGGTGGCACTGCCAGGCATGGGTAATATGGCACACTTTAGCATTAACTCATTAGCACTCTTCAAGAAAAATCTTGATGACTGGATGGGAAATAGGAAATTCACCCCGGGGATCACCTCTGTGGCTCTACTCGACAATGGCACAGGAAAATAATTTTCTTGGGTGGGAAAAGCTAGGGTACCTTTTTGGCTGGGCTTGTACAGGCCCCAGGGCCAATAGCCTAGTACCTACCTATGAACCTATGAACCTATGAACACATATGTCGCACTTTCACACACATTGCTTCACTGACTTTGCAACCCACCTCACAGTGTCAAAATGTCATAGAAGGACAGGAACTGGCCAATATGTCCATACAGGATGTGCCCTCATTTGCTGTAGCCAGACATCAGTGGGAGCTGGCGGCCCCTGTATGAACAGAAGGATTGAAATAGGTTCTGGCATACCGATGGCTGCCAATATTTTGATTCCCACCCTGCACCTCAGCTTGGTGTCTCAGTGGCCATGGGCTGGTATGTGGCCTGCATGATAATCTCAAAAATAACTTTTCCTATTTATACAGCATTCCTGAATGGCAAAATTGGGATTTTGCATACTCAAGCACCTTTGTGTAGCCACACACCATAGACATTGTTATTCTCACAGTCGGTTTTCTAAAATGTTTGGGTGAGAAAACCAGTGCAGTATAGATTTGAAACAATCTACATCCCATAATGGAACCTCCTCTATGCCCACTACTACTAATGTTGTGGGTACTACGGGATGCCATGGATGCAGACATGGACATGTATGTGTTAAATCTAGCCTTAGTGTAGTTCTCCATTAATGAAGATGTGGACAGTGTGCATGTGTTAAATCCACCCTTAGCATATTCCTTCATTCATGGAGACATGGAGAGTATGCATGTGTCATATCCACCCTTAGTGTGTCGCTCCATTCATGGAGACATGGACAGTGTGCATGTGTTAATCCACCCTTAGATTGTTCCTCCATTTATGGAGACATGGACAGTGTGCATGCGTTAAATTCATCCTTAGCATTCCTTCATTCATGCTCAAAGATTACTCCATCCATACCTGTCAACCTGTTAGTGCTAGAATTCTGGATAAAGCCAGAAACAATGGGGCAAAGTCCCACAATCAGGGACAGGATTTAAATATTGGTCATATATATACTTAGAAAGATGCTAGAATAACAGGTTTTGAATTAGCATGTACTTTCTAAAGAATATGAAGCTTGAAATTCAAATATCTGTCATTATTTAGTGACATCAATCTTCATTGATTTGCCAGACAAACACAAATTTTATGAGGAACAGACCAGAAAGATGAGGCAGAAATCTGGGGGTCCTGTGAAATTCTGGACAGTTGAGAGGTATGACTGCATCCTTTGCACCATCTGTGGATCACGCCACTGATGTTCCTTTGAGAGGGTACTCCTGTGTGTAGGGATGTATATGGTCAGCTCAGGTACCTTCTGAGGGTGACATGGACCTGTCTCAGAAGACAGTGTGCAGTGCATTGCAATGAAGCATCTTCTACAGGATCTGTGTTCATGCATGCATGAGCACACCCCACAAAAGCAGCCATCTCTGCAAAGGTACACAACACTGGAGGCAGCACCCCTTCCTTGACTAGTCTTTCCAGCACACTACAATTATCAGGCCATAAAATACACTCACTCCAGTCAGTAGTCCACAAGACAATACTCTTTGCTGACATCTGTCCTGGTGGCCTTCCCCTCCTCTGCATATAATAATTGTGCCCTGTCCTCAGTTTTCTGTTACTGGAGTAGCCTGTTCCTGTTGCATAGCATGGCCAGTCCACGTATGGTACAGCATAACCCAGTGTTAATACTGCACGCATCATTTTTGTCTTTGTTAAATCTAATATGACCTATAGTTGTGAACCAGATGCTATCCCTTAGCTGGGGCCACTGCCCACCTCTGCTTTTCATGGTCATCCCTGTAGGCCCCACAATAGGGAAATCCCCTGCTGCTGACTCCAGCACATTCTTTTTCACAAAGCCAGTCCCTTGCTACACTTGTATGTATAACAGCATGTTACGTAACACTGCACAGACAGCAAATATTTTGCTGCATGTTTTCATAGTGTACTGCAGAGTCCCATCAGAGATATACATTGGAAGCGAATCTTCATCAGTTTGAACACGTCTGACAATGTTTTGGGTCTGTAACAGGACAGTATTCTCTACCAACATTTGTTTCTTAATGGTGTCATTATCCATAGCTACAAGATATATCCAGCATCACTGGTCAGATATCCCTGAGGACAATCACTCTCACAAATCACTGACAAAAAAGTGAAACATTTGCCAGATGAGTGAATTGTAGGCCTCTGTAGTAGACTGACACAATGTATATTACACCATGTATATTGCAGACCACCTGTCAGTTGAGAGAGAACAATCTCTTACAACTGATGTACTGTTGTCCCTGTTTCCCAGCTGAGGCCTTGCTAGCAATGTGGATGCAGTCAATGGCTCTGATATATTGGCTGTTTTATAAAATGTCCACATGATGTTGTTTCTCTCCTGTCTGGGATGTTGGAACCACATATTCTCCTCCGCTTACTGTAGCATGACATTAAAAAATGTGTATCCATGAGGCAGATGCCAGGGATACACCCAATGTTCTCCACTGGAAGGTCAAGTGGATCTAGGAAACTAATGTCATAAAGAGACAAAGGTTTGGAGGAATGACACAAATACAGAATACATAACAGATTTCAGCTATTCAGATAGCTAAGAAATCTTACAAAACATCAAATCAAACATGACAAGTAAACCTACTATAAAATTCTGCATCGCAAATAACATACCGGCTATTGTGGTCTTCTTTAAATAGACTGCTACACCCCGGCCTAGCTACTACCATGTCTTATAACCACAAGTAATAACTCAAGTGATTCTGTCTGCACTCAGTTCAATCAGTATCACTATCCTGGGTCAGTAACAATTCAGCTGCCCTCTCCCTTCACCGACACTACTCAAAGCATTCCAATGCATTCAGCTTCACCACATATCAACTCTGCCATAAGAAAGCACATACTTTAACTTAATTCTATTACCCTAGCAGTTAATAGACTTCCATCTGATTATCTAGAAATGGCTGCTGATGGTATTGAATTTCCATTTTCTATATTAATAAACAGGTCCATATCTGAACAAAGTATCCCTCGTCCTTTCAGTCTGAAAATACTGCTATACTATACCATTATAAAAACTGTGTAGATCAACAGAGTTCAACAACTACAGACCCATAGCCATTCTCTCTCTACTTTCTACAATCCTGGAAAAATATATCCATGCACAACTCATCCAATATCTTAACTCAAACAACACAGTATAACCACAGCTCTATTACACTTCACAAACACTATAAATCAACATAAAAACAATGGAAATATAATGCCCACTATGTTCCTAGGTCTATCCAAAGCATTTGACACTGTATCACACTAACGGCTAATCTCTGAACTAACATCTGTCAGTCTCTCTCATTCCTCTGTTACATGGTTCCTAAATTATCTGTCCTAAGGAAGACAAGAAGTTAATTGAGAAAAAGATTATTCCCCTTTTCTACCAATTACCACTGGGGTACCACAAGGTTCAATCTCTGGGTCTCTTCTCTTTACCATCTTTATAAAAAAATGCTATAATGCCAAACAGCAAGCTAGTATAGTCCAATATGCCAACGACTGCACTCTAATCTGTGCAGCCCAAATTCTAACCACATTTCAAGAACTTACTGAAACCTCTTTTTCCTGTCTTAAAACTTAGTTAAAAACTTCTTGCTTCCAGTAAAATAAAACTAATGCTATTCACTCTCAAGCACTGTGGCAGTCAAAAACAATCTTTCCTAATGACATTAACAAAACAATATTACTATTGAAATAGTTACACGTAGCAAGTTACTTGATGTTGTCATAGACTAGAAACTCAAATTCAGCCACCATATTTTAAATACCATTAAAATGACCCATCAAAAATGAGTCTGTCTTTACATGATCAAACCATACCTTACAGACACCGCAAGAAAAACATAAGCCTCAGCCTTTCTACCCCCAGGCCTCTTATACTCGTCACCCATACTGACAAATCTAAGTGCCACACTCAAATCCAAATTAGACTCCTGCTACAACAAAATTGCCAAGTTTGTCCCTAAAGAACCACATAGAACACACTGTTGTCAAACTCTAAAACAAATGTTTTCAAGGTTGGCAAAGCAGTATAACAAGGATGTCAATTGTCACCCTACTTATTTAATTTATATGCCAAATACATCATGCAAAATGCTGGGTGACATAAATCAGACACTAATCAAAACTGGCAGGAGAAATATTACCAGTCTCAGGTATGCAGATAATACCACTCTGATGGCTGAGTCAGGAGGAGGTGAAAGCCCTAATGATGAAGTTGAAAGTAGAAAACGCAAAAGCTGGTTTCCTGCTGATTATTAATATGACAAATATTGTGTGAGCTAGGCCTAGCAAAAAATTGAAAACAGATGGTGAAAAATTAGAGTTCTTGATGGATTTTATATTCTTAGGACAGAGATCTCTTGACTGCAACTATAGGTTCATAGGTTCATAGATTACTACTATGATGATAACTATGATGTTAAAAGATGCTTCCTGCTAAGGAGGAAATGTTTGGTGAACGTAGATATTGGGAAACAAAGTTACCACTCTGTCAACAAAGATCTGCAAAGCTATGGTGTTTCCAGTTATACTATGTGGCTACGAAATTCTGAGTCCGACAAGCACTGCCGCATTCTTTTGGAGTCCTTCGGGCTTTGAACTTTAAATGCTTAATATTTTACTATCCTTGTGATTTATATGACATAAGGCTTTGAAGAAGCAAACCTGGTCTAATATGCTGATAACACTACAACCCCTGTCATAGGGAGCCTCAGACAGCACCTAATTTACAGCCCAATATCTCACTTCCCATTCTTTATGGCATCCAAGAAACAGATCTGCAAATGATTCCATACTATATAAATTTGGGAAATACCCCTTTATGCCCACTCCAAAACTCTTCTATTATGTCCTCCAAGTGATCATTGATATCGCCTGACTTGGCAAAGAAGAGATGGGCAACATCCAGTCACAACAAAGTTCTCTCCGCAAACACACCGACAAAATTCCCTCCAAAAACACTCCAACAAAATTCCCTCCACAGACACAGCAACAAAATTCAACAAGAGAAACAACCACCAAAATTAGAATTTATTTTCAGAACATTTGCCCCAATAGCCTGGATTTGACATATACAGTGTCTTCACACTTTTTTAACTAAAACTTCTACAATTTTTGAAAAAATTAAAATTATTATAGGATGCCAGCAGCCCCAATAGATTGGTTATGACATAAACAGTGTCTTCTTACTTAAAAACTAAAACCTCCCCGGTTTAACAAACATTTAACTTGCATATCCATCGAAGTATTAAAAAAAATCAGAAACTAGGTCTACTATAAAGAAGTAAGACTTTTTTTTACCCCTGATGCTAAACTCTACCAAGCTCAGGCACTCCTCCTTCCCTCCCTTCTCTATGTGGCCCCAATCTTTACTAACATACAATCTACACTTTTATCTAAGCTAGAAAAAACATACCACAAAAATAGCTAGATTTTCTACGCACTCACCTCACAACTCTCACCACTGCCTTGCTGTCAACTCACTTCAGTGGCTGGAATTCCCCCAACTCCAACTGACACAATTTCAAATCACACATTCCGTTCCATACAAACCAACTTCTTGTCCTTCTCTCTCCTCCCTTGTATTCTACTGCACACTCCCAGCCATCCCCTCTATACCTCCAGTCAACAACTCCTTGATATCTATAAACCTAAAAAAACACTGAAAAACTACTATACAAATACACTGTAGCTCAAACCTGGAATAAACTCCCTTGTACCTAAGAACCCTCTCTCACCCCAAGCACTTCAAAGAGGAACTAAAACTACTCCTACGTAACACAAAGTCCTGCCCCTATCTAATCCACCACCCCCCTGTCTCCAGTTTCCTGTACACAAATATTACACTCCTCCATTTTTCTCTAAACACACTGTTTATTTCATTGTAACTCCATGACCTAGGCTACTTCACTACACCTAAATATGTATATATTAAGCTCTACTTTAACTATATTCTCTTTTTTATAATTTAGCTCTAGTTTAATATCTTCTCTTAAGACAAATCATATACTAACCCTGCTTTCTTTTCATCTCTTATCAAATAACACCATTCTTTCATGTAACAAAAATATGTTTTTCCAAATGTATTAAATCACAAAATGTTCATGTTTTTTCTGTATTCATAAATATTTTTTGTGTTTATATTACTACTTTTGTTCTGTACAACTCTGGAGCTTTTTTTCCTTGGGTCTCCACTAAAAATGGGCTACTGGCTCAGTTGGACCAACCCAGTTAACAAATGTCATATAAATAAATAAATAAAATACATTCAAAAATTCAAATATCTGTCATTATTTAGTGACATCAATCTTCATTGATTTGCCAGACAATTACAAATTTTATGAGAAACAGACCAGAAAGATGAGGCAGAAATCTGTGTGTCCTGTGAAATTCTGGACAGTTGAGAGGTATGACCGCATCCTTTGCACCATCAGTGGATCACGCCACTGATGTTCCTATGAGAGGGCAACTCCATGTGTAGGGATGCATATGGTCAGCTCAGGTACCTTCTGAGGGTGACATGGACCTGTCTCAGAAGATAGTGTGCAGTGCATTACAATGAAGCATCTTCTACAGGATCTGTGTTCATGCACGCATGAGCACACCCAACAAAAGCAGCCACCTCTGCAAAGGTACACAACACTGAATGCATCACCCCTTCCTTGACTAGGCTTTCCAGCACACTACAATTACCAGGCCATAAAATACACACTCACTCGAATCAGTAGTCCACAAGACAATAATCATTGCTGACATGTGTCATGGTGGCCTTCCCCTCCTCTGCATATAATAATTGTGCCCTGTCTTCAGTTCTCTGTTACTGGAGTAGCCTGTTCCTGTTGCATAGCATGGCCAGTCCACATATGGTACAGCATAACCCAGTGTTAATACTGCACGCATCATTTTTGTCTTGGTATCCCTTACCTGGTGCCACTGCCCACCACTGCTTTTCATGGTCATCCCTGTAGGCCCCACAATAGGCAAATCCCCTGCTGCTGACTCCAGAATATTCTTTTTCACAAAGCCAGTCCCTTGCTACACTTGTATGTATAACAGCGTGTTACGTTAAACTGCACAGACAGCAAATATTTTGCTGCATGTTTTGATAGAGTACTGCAGAGTCCCATCAGAGTTATACATAGATTCATAGGTAGGTACTAGGCTATTGGCCCTAGGCCCTTTATAAGCCTAGGCAAATGGTACCCTGGCTTTTGCCACCCAAGAAAATTATTTTCCTGTGCCCCTGTCAAGCAGAGCCACATAAGTGATCCCCGGGGTTAATTTCCTATCTCCCATTCAATCATCAAGATTTTCTTGAAGAGTGCTAATGAGGAGTTTTGTCTGATATAGATAGGTAGTTTATTCCAGAGTATGGGAAGTCTCTGGGACAGGAATCTATCCCTCCAGCATGTTCTGTTTATTGCGGTGACAAGGTTTAGGTCCCTAAAGCGTGTAGCTCGGAGGGATTGGGTTTTGTTTATGTGGAGCATGTCCAACAGTTCTGGGTTTGACATAGCTTTGTATGTTATGGAAGCAAATCTTCATCAGTTTGAACATGTCTGACAATGTTTTGGGTCTGTAACATTGCAGTATTCTCTACCAACATTTGTTTCTTAGGGGTGTCATTATCCATAGCTACAAGGTGTATCCAGCATCACCAATAAGATATCCCTGAGGACAATCACTCTCACAAATCATTGATAAAAGTCAAACATTTGCCAAATGTGTGAATTGTAAGCCTGTGTAGTAGACTGACACAGTGTATATTACAGCATGTATATTGCAGACCGCCTGTCAGCTGAGAGAACAATCTCTTACAACTGATATACTGTTGTCCCTGTTTCCCAGCTGGGGCCTTGCTAGCAATGTGGATACAGTCAATGGCTCTGAGTATCACAGAGATATTGACTGTTTTATAAAATGTCCACATGATATTGTTTCTCTCCTCTCTGGGATGTTGGAAACACATATTCTCCTCCGCCTACTGTAGCATGACATTAAAAAATGTGTATCCATGAGGGGGACGCCAGGCATATACCCAATATTCTCCACTGGAAGGTCAAGTTGATCTAGGAAACTAATGTCACAAAGAGACAAAGGTTTGGAGAAATGACACAAATACAGAATACATAACAGATTTCAGCTATTCAGATAGCTAAGAAATCTTACAAAACATCAAATCAAACATGACAAGTAAGCCTACTATAAAACTCTTCATCGCAAATAACATACCAGCTATTGTATGTCATCTTTACATAGACTACTAC
The DNA here is from genome assembly GCF_019279795.1 of Protopterus annectens. NCBI lineage: Eukaryota > Metazoa > Chordata > Ceratodontiformes > Protopteridae > Protopterus > Protopterus annectens. The sequence continues at coordinate 1,874,063,722 of NC_056729.1, read as the reverse complement.
AACCTGGCCTAGCTGCTGCCATGTCTTATAACCACAAGTAATAACTCAAGTGATACTATTTGCACTCATTTCAATTAGTATCACTATCCTGGGTCAGTAACAATTCTGCTGCCTCGTCTCCCTTCACCAACACTATTCAAAACATCCCAATGCATTCAGCTTCACCACATATCAACTCTGCCATAAGAAAGCACATACTTTAACTTAATTCTATTACCCTAGCAGTTAATAGACTTCCATCTGATTATCTAGAAATGGCTGCTGATGGTATTGAATTCCCATTTTCAATATTAATAAACAGGTCCATATCTGAACAACGTACCCCTCATCCCTTCAGTCTGAAAATACTGCTATACTATACTATTACAAAAACTGTGTAGATCAACAGAGTTCAACAACTACAGACCCATAGCCATTCTCTCCCTACTTTCTACAATCTTGGAAAAATATATCCGCGGTGGTGCAGCGGTAGCATTGTTGCCTCACAGCAAGAGGTTCTGTTGTTCGATTCTCGGCTGGAGTGCGAGGAGTGCCTTCTGTGTGGAGTCTGCATGCCCTCCCCGCGGTTGAGTGGGCATTCAAAAGACATGCGTAAATGGGCGTGCCTTCAGTCAAGGTTGAACGTCGAGCTGGCACCTTGGCGTTCGTGAAAATCTACTGCCAATCATTAGCGGACCGGAGTTCCGCTGTGGCGACCCCTAACCGGGAAAAGCCGAAAGACAACAACAACAGCACAACTCATCCAGTGTCTTAAGTCAAACAACACAGTATAACTACAGCTCTATTACACTTCACAAACACTATAAATCAACATAAAAATAATGGAAATATAATGCCCACTATGTTCCTAGATCTATCCAAAGCATTTGACACTGTATCACACCAATGACTAATCTCTGAACTAACATCTGTCAGTCTCTCTCATTCCTCTGTTACATGGTTTCTAAATTATCTGTCCTAAGGAAGACAAGCAGTTAATTGAGAAAAAGATTATTCCCCTTTTCTACTAGTTACCACTGGGGTACCACAAGGTTCAATCCTTGGGTCTCTTCTCTATACCATCTTTATAAACAAAGGCTATAATGCCAAACAGCAAGCTAGTATAGTCCAATATGCCAACGACTGCACTCTTATCTGTGCAGCCCCAATTCTAACCAAACTTCAAGAACTTATTGAAACATCTTTTTCCTGTCTTAAAACGTAGTTAAAAACTCTTTGCTTTTTAATCCCAGTAAAATGAAACTGATGCTATTCACTCTCAAGCACTGTGGCAGTCAAAAACAATCTTTCCTAATGACATTAACAAAACAGTATTACTATTGAAATAGTTACACATAGCAAGTTACTCGATGTTGTCGTAGACTAGAAACCCAAATTCAACCACCATATTTTAAATACCATTAAAATGACCCATCAGAAATTAGTCTGTCTTTACATGATCAAACCATACCTTACAAACACAGCAAGAAAAACATAAGCCTCAGCCTTTCTACCCCCAGGCCTCTTATACTCGTCACCCATACTGACAACTCTAAGTGCCACACTCAAATCCAAATTAGACTCCTGCTACAACAAAATTGCTAAGTTTGTCCCTAAAGAACCACATAGAACACACTGTTGTCAAACTCTAAAACAAATTGTTTCAAGTTTGGCAAAGCAGTTTAACAAGGATGTCAATTGTCACCCTACTTATTTAATTTATACGCCAAATACATCATGCAAAATGCTGGGTGACATAAATCAGACACTAATCAAAACTGGCAGGAGAAATATTACCAGTCTCAGGTATGCAGATAATACCACTCTGATGGCTGAGTCAGGAGGAGGTGAAAGCCCTAATGATGAAGTTGAAAGTAGAAAATGCAAAAGCTGGTTTCCTATTGAGTATTAATATGACAAATATTATGTGAGCTAGGCCTATCAAAATTTTGAAAACAGATGGTGAAAAATTGGAGGTCGTGATGAATTTTATATTCTTAGGACAGAGATCTCTTGACTGCAACTATGATGTTAAAAGATGCTTCCTGCTAAGGAGGAAATGTGTGGTGAACGTAGGTATTGGGAAACAAAGTTAACACTCTGTCAACAAAGATCTGCAAAGCTATGGTGTTTCCAGTTATATTATATGGCTATGAAATTCTGAGTCCGACAAGCACTGCCGCATTCTTTTGGAGTCCTTCGCGCTTTGTACTTTAAATGCTTAATATTTTACTATCCTTGTGATTTATATGACATAAGGCTTTGAAGAAGCAAACCTGGTCTAATATGCTGATAACTCTACAACCCGTGTCATAGGGAGCCTCAGATAGGAGCTTTTTTCCCACTTTTCTGAGAGTTAAAAAAGTTCAGTTACAGGCTTGCTGTTCCTGAACTGTTTGAAAGTTTCTGTGAGGCCATTTTTGCTTGGGCTGAAGGAGGGTCTCTGTGTTCATCAGTGGCAGTGACTAACATTGAGCAGCTTCCCTGCCCCCCGTAGAGGTGGTTACTGACTTGAAACTGTAGTTTTATTGGCCACTAGGGGTCATTTCCATAACTCCTTCATTTGTCCTCAGAGTGGTTTAAGGCAGTAACTTTTAGTTTATTGGCCATTTTGGGTCATTTCCTGTCTTTTCCAGCCCCCTGCTATAAAGCACGCTTTAGCGATTTAGCCGATTTAGCGGAGTTGCTACCGTTGCACACTAGGGCAGCGCCGGTTAAGCAGGTTTAAACTATTCGGGCTACCTAAAGTCCACTCTTCAAATTTTCCCTTAAAACTACCTTCCTCGAACTATACTACTGATCTAATCAGCGTATCCTATAATTAAAAAGATCATCTCTACTTGACTCCAAGTAGACTATTCTCTATCTGTTAAACGTAGCACTTGCTCCTACAGTACTTATTACCTTGATACGGCACTCTTGTCATAGATAGTACCCCAAAAAGCCAACCCCATTTCTCGGTCACCCACGTCCCCAGAATCTTTTTAAAGTTTTTTGTCTATTCCTTCTAGCATGTCGAGGGATCAGTTGCTAGTGTCCTCTCCTGCTCAGCTGGTGAACCTGGGAATATTGAGGCAATGTTACAATTGCCTCATGTACACAGACAACCCTCTCCTCCTCCCACAAAACACAAATACATGCGAGAGATGCAACTATACAGCCAAACTGGAGGCTGAGCTCTCTCAACATAGGACTGGCAAGACCAGTCAGGAGGAGAAGGTTACCACACACACTATAGACCCAGTCTCACATAGTACCATTACAACCTCAAATCCTACACATAAACACACAAAAACATACTCGGAGGCTCTGATCAAAAATCTACCAAAACAGCAGAGGCCACCAAAGCAGACACCCAAACAACCACCACCTCAGAACACAACACCTGCAACACATAGACCTCACAGTCAGAGTGTCAAACAGTCACAGCCCTTAAGGCCAAACACAATGCCAGACACACTAGTCATTGGTGACTCCATAGTCAGACACACTGACGTCCCGCTCACCAGACTGAGTAAGGAGAAGGTCACAGTAAGCTGCCTGTCGGGTGCTAGAATCCGCCACATAACGCAAGCACTCAGGTCTCTCAACAGCAGGTACAAATATGACTCAGTCATTGTCCACGCTGGTGTAAACGACCTGAGACGTACCTCCTTGGACTACATGAAAAGAGACATTGAGGAGCTCTCTGATTATGTAGCCCAGGCAGGTATGACCCTGACCTTGAGCAGTATCCTACCTTCACCAAGAATGATGCCACAATACAGAGATAAAATGATCAGCTTTAACAATTGGCTTAAACACTGGTGTCATTCAAAGGGGATCCAGTGTCTGTCTGCCTGGGATGACATGCTGGACAAGCCACGCTGCTTCACAAGGGACGGCTTGCACCTGTCATCCCTGGGATTCCGGATATTGGCAAAGGCTCTTGCCACCCCCATAGTGCCTTTTTTAGGCAAGGCTCAAATTCTAAACCTACCACCCTAGAACACAAAAAAGGAAAAAACTAAGGGTAATGCTGCTCAATGCCAGAAGTCTAAATCTCAAAATGCACGCACTCGAGGCCCTTCTCAGTATGGAGAACATCGATGTCTGTGCTGTGACAGAAACCTGGTTCAAGGCTCCTGAGAGCACCCCAGCGCTATCAGGTTTTACCTCATATCATGCGTTCCGCCCCAAAATCCGGACAATACCAAGAAAGGAGGGGGTATCCATATTCATCAAGGACACCCACACCTCAAGACTGGTGGCAACGCACGATGCATCGGAGACCATCCAGGTGCAATTAACCATAGGCAAGACTGCTCTGCAAATTGTAGCATGTTACAGGCCACCCTCACAAACTCAGGAACCTCACATGGCCTTCCTGAAAACACTAGAGGGATAAATGTATCACCAAACACCATCATACTAGGTGACTTCAATTACCCTAATATAGACTGGGAACACTACTCAAGCCCAAACACCCTAGCCCAAAAGTTCCTGGAATTCATAAACTCAAATGCCATGGAACAACTAGTCACCATCCCCACAAGAGGAGATAACATACTTGATCTCATCATCACGAACATGGGAGCACAATGTTCAACACCGGAGGTGTACCCCTCACTGGTGAGATCAGACCACAAACTAATCTCGCTGGAGGTCCTCATCCCACCCCCACCTGAAATAAAAAGACCACAGTAAAGAACTTCTCAAAAGCCGACTTCACACTTCTAAAGACTAGTGTGGTCTCCTTTAAGGCCCCGAGCAGTGGAAAACAGTACTCAAGCCGCTGAATCACTTACAAATGCCTTCTACCAGCACCTGCAGGACTGCATGGATAAGGCAATCCCAAGCAAAACAAAGACTCTTTGTACCAAAGGCAAGCGTCCAGTCTGGTGGACCCCAGCCATAAACAAACTCTACAACAAAAGGAGGAAGCTACTACAAGATAGAGCAAAATCCTTAAAAGGTAAGACACCCTTGATCACTATAAGTAAAAAACTAAGAGCTCTCATAAAATCATCCAAAGCAAATTTCGAGAGAAAAATAGCTAAAGACTCAAAAGACAATCATAAGGCCTTCTTTAGCTATGTTAGAAACCTGGGAGGAAACTCCCAGATATGCTCAGAGCTAGTTCAAAATGATGTGAAGATTACTGATCCTACAGACATTGCTAACATACTGGCTGACAGGTTCAGTGCAAACTCCCCTCCCCAAAGGAGAGATATCTATACCAAACGATTGCAGCCCCCAAACATCTCCAGCCCAAGTGAGAACTGCTCTCTCCAAAGCAAAAAACACTGCATCCATGGGACCTGATGGTGTCCCGGCTGTGTGCTCCATGAACTCAATGAGGAATTAAACCCACAGCTAGGACAGCTGTTTAATCAAAGTCTTACCTCTGGATACGCACCCAGGAGTGGCGCACTGCAACTGTGGTACCAGTTCACAAAGGCGGTGCCACCACCGACCCTGGAAATTACCGCCCATTAGCTTGACAAGCCTTATCTGCAAAGCCATGGAGAGGATTATAATGGACCTCATAAATAAAGACATAGGGAATTTGCAGACTTTGGATCCAACCCAGTTTGGCTTTGTCAAAGGCAGATTATGCCTATTAAACTTGGTTGACTTTTTCGAAACAGTCACCAAAGCCATTGATGAGGGAAAGGCAGTCCATACAGCCTACCTCGATCTGGCTAAGGCCTTCGATACAATACCCCACTCGGGTATCATTGAAAAACTCATCAGCTTAAATGTCAACCCATACATCACAAGATGGGTTGCAAACTGGCTGAGTGACAGAACCCACAGGGTCAGAGTTGCTGGTGCCATGTCAGACTCAAAGCCTGTCACAAGTGGTGTCCCACAGGGCTCAGTCCTGGGCCCACTCTTGTTTGGCATCTACTTTTCCGAAGTACAAGCAAACACAGGAGGGTTATGGCTGACAAAGTTTGCAGATGACTGCAAACTGGGCCATAGTAGAAAACACATCTGACACAGATATCCTTCAGAAGGGTCTCACAGAAACGGATAACTGGTGCCAGAGCCACGGCCTAAAGTTAAATGCCAAAAATGCATAGTCATACCCTTCGGGAAAAACAAGGTTACCCCTAGCTACCAAATAGGTGGCAATCCACTGAGCACAGAAGAAGTTATCAGGGACCTGGGGACCCAGGTTGATAGTAGTCTGTCATTCGACACCCATGTAGCTAAAGTAGTTAGGAAGACCTTCTACATTGCCCACCTTATCATGAAGGGATTCTCATCTAGATCAAGGGAGGTCATAGTCTCCCTTTACTCATCACTCATCAGACCAATGATTGAGTACAATGCCCCATTCGAATGTATCTGACCCGACACTTGCAACAGCTGGAGAGGCCACAAAGTTCCTCACCAAAAGGATAAAGGGTCTCAAAAATCTGTCCTATGCTGCCCGACTGAAAGAACTCCAGCTCTATTCAGTCGCTACCGCTTGCGCAGAGGTGACGTTTGCCTAAGATACAAGGCCATGCCAAACCGAGATTGGATGAATATGCTTCACCTCAAAAATCTAGATCCATCAGAGCCACAAGGGCGGAGACTTAAACCTTGACACGGCTATTAATAGGACGTGCTGGAGGGATAGATTCATCATCCAAAGACTCCCTATGCTGTGGAACAAAATCCCGGTACATGTGAGGCAGAGCACCTCGCTGGCCTTGTTCAAGAGAAATCTTGACCAATGGATGGGAGATCGCAGATATACCCCAGGGATTACCTCAGTGTCACTGCTCGACAGAGGCACAGCAAAATAATGGGTATAGTTCCCCATACTAAAGGGGTGGCGTAAGCCACAAAACGATGGGCTAGGCTTGTAAATGCCCTCGGGCAGATAGCCTAGTATGAACCTATGAACCTATGAACCTATGAACCTATAGCACCTAATTTACAGCCCAATATCTCACTTCCCATTCTTTATGGCATCCAAGAAACAGATCTGCAAATGATTCCATACTATATAAATTTGGGAAATACCCCTTTATGCCCACTCCAAAACTCTTCTACTATGTCCTCCACATGATCATTGACATCTCCTGACTTGGCAAAGAAGAGATGGGCAGCATCCAGTCACAACAAAATTCTCTCCGCAAACACACTGACAAAATTCCCTCCAAAAACACTCCAACAAAATTCCCTCCACAGACACAGCAACAAAATTCAGCAAGACAAGCAACCATTAAAATTTGAATTTACTTTCAGAACATTTGCCCCAAAAGCCTGGATTTGACATATGCAATGTCTTCATACATTTTTTTAACTAAAGCTTCCACAATTTAAAAAAAAATTAAAAACATTATTGGATGCCAGCAGCCCCAATAGACTGGTTATGACATAAACAGTGTCTTCATACTTAAAAACTAAAACCTCCCCGGTTTAACAAACATTTAACTTGCATATCCAACAAAGTATTAAAAAAAAATCAGAAACTAGGTCTACTATAAAGAAGTAAGACATTTTTTTACCCCTGATGCTAAACTCTACCACGCTCAGGCACTCCTCCTTCCCTCCCTTCTCTATGTGGCCCCAATCTTTACTAACATACAATCTACACTTTTATCTAAGCTAGAAAAAACATACCACAAAAATAGCTAGATTTTCTACGCACTCACCTCACAACTCTCACCACTGCCTTGCTGTCAACTCACTTCAGTGGCTGGAATTCCCCCAACTCCAACTGACACAATTTCAAATCACACATTCCATTCCATACAAACCAACTTCTTGTCCTTCTCTCTCCTCCCTTGTATTCTACTGCACACTCCCAGCCATCCCCTCTATACCTCCAGTCAACAACTCCTTGATATCTATAAACCTAAAAAAACACTGAAAAACTACTATACAAATACACTGTAGCTCAAACCTGGAATAAACTCCCTTGTACCTAAGAACCCTCTCTCACCCCAAGCACTTCAAAGAGGAACTAAAACTACTCCTACGTAGCACAAAGTCCTGCCCCTACCTAATCCACCACCCTCTGTCTCCAGTTTCCTGTACACAAATATTACACTCCTCCATTTTTCTCTAAACACACTGTTTATTTCATTGTAACTCCATGACCTAGGCTACTTCACTACACCTAAATATGTATATATTAAGCTCTACTTTAACTATATTCTCTTTTTTATAATTTAGCTCTAGTTTAATATCTTCTCTTAAGACAAATCATATACTAAGCCTGCTTTTCTTTTCATCTCTTATCTAATAACACCATTCTTTTATGTAACAAAAATATGTTTTTCCAAATGTATTAAATCACAAAATGTTCATGTTTTTTTTTCTGTATCCATAAATATTTTTTGTGTATATATATATTACTACTTTTGTTCTGTACAACTCTGGAGGTTTTTTCCTTGGGTCTCCACTAAAAATGGGCTACCGGCTCAGTTGGACCAACCCAGTTAGCAAATGTCTTATAAATAAATAAATAAAATACATTTTTAAACTAATTAAAAGGTTATGTGATGCCACCAGCTGACAAGCACTTTCCTATTTTTACATTTTAAATCATTCAATGAAAATGTCATAAGTAACTCCTAGCAGCATACAGATCTATAATAATCTTCTATAACACACAATGTCATATCATTTATCATAAATCCTTCAAAAATCAGGAATAAAAATAAGACATCTCATTAAAAAGTAGCATGAAACTTTTATAGTGGTACAATGTTTCCTACCACTGTTCAAGCTAGAAATAATTATTTATTGGTGGGAGGTTGGCATAATGGTTAAGGTGTTCACCTTACAAACACAAGGTCCAGGGTTTGATTCTCAGATGGGTAAATGGCTAGGCTTAAAATGGCCCAGAAAGGCAGTTAGCCTAGTATGAACCTATGAACCTATGAACCTATTTATGTGATTGTACAACTTTAAATACATTTGTACTTCTCGGTGAAATAAACCCTCATCATACCTCAAAACTCCTTAGCACAACAGATCTGGACATATCCAGAACTAATGGGGAGATAAAGGCCCGAAAACAGGGACAATTTAAATATCGCTTTTATAAATTTAGAAAGCTCTTAGAATAAACACTTTTCTGTTGGCATGCATTTTATTAAGATTTTTTCACACAGAGCTAATCAGAGGAAGAGCACTGAGCAAAACTCTGATCTGTGCTATATAACATTAACTATCCTGTTTTTTGCTTATCTTTACTAGTTATTACTTATTACCGATATTTATACCACTTTTATTGTCTGCTGCATACTTATTACTATATTATATAGCTATAAACTAATCTGCATGGTTGTACTAAAATTGTCTGCCTCACAGGGCCTGATAAATAAGGTTTTTACTGTCACACTGTTTGTAAATCTTTTCTAGCTAGTTTCACTGTGTGTGAGGTATTAACTGGAAATTTTCTCCATTTGTTAAGCATCTGTTTGTTCTGATTTCCTGCCAGGGAGTGTATCATAACACTAATTTAGTTTCCCACCCTCCATCCCTATTAGTATCCTGTTCTTATACTTGGAGGCTTTGCAGTTGCCCGCCCCTACTGTAAATTTGATCTGGGGCACTCCTCCCAGTCTAGTGTCATTAGCTCAATCTACCTAATACAGAGAGAACATTTGAGAGGGCCAACCCAATTAGTTTCTTAACCTTGAATTATCTTCTGCTCCTGACTTCTCCCTTTCCATTTTACTACAAAAAAAAAAAAAAAAAAAAAGAAAACCTAAGCTTGTTTCCTGCCTTTCATGTAAGTAGTCAAGTCCAGATACAGATTTGCTGTGTCCAGGACTGTTTGTAGGCTTCTGAGCCCCACAAGCCTTTCTGTGTTGGAGAGAAGCCTTCTAACTTATCAGTGGGAGTGGTAAGCACTAGGTAGCCTATCTACCACAAGAGGAATGGTTTCTGGCCTAAAAATTCTATTTTATTGGCCATTTGGGCAGTTTTTTCCATCTCTTTCAACTTTCTGATTTAAAAGCCTGCATTTGCACTTGTTTCCCACCTTTTCTGTATCTAGTCTAGTCCAGATACAGATTTGCTGTATCCAGGACTGTTTGTAAGCTTCTGAGTGGTGCCAAAGTCTGCTCTTCAATTTTCCCTTAGATCTGCTAGTTCTCTCCTCTCCTGCACTTTTAATAGCTTATTACTCTAACACTTTACAAGACTTCTTGTAGCAATTATTGTAGCACACAAAAGTGCTACCGGCACTAAACGTTCTACAAGGAAACAGCCAGGCATGTCTAAAGGTCAGTTCCCTGTGCATTTTTCTATTAACCTGGTGAACTTGCGCATCCTGAGGCAATGTAGCAACTTCCTCATGTGCACTGACAGCCCTCTCTTCTTACCTCCCAACACTGAGACTTGTGAGAGATGTACTTATATATCCAAATTGGAAGCCACGCACTCTCCAGCCAAGATCAGAATAGCTGGTCAAGAGGAGAAGGTCAACACTTGCACCACATCACATCGGACACATAGCCGACCGTACCTATAATTAAAGGGATACCTAAAGTGCATAAGGAAATACATCCAGTTCCTTTCAGACCCATTGTATCAGGGGAAAACTGGATTACAGCACATGTCTCCATATTTATAGAAGACATCCTAAGACCGGTGGTAAACCAGTTCCCTACCATACTTAAGGATACATATGACCTTCTTAGTAGTGTCAAAGATTTGATACTAGATAGTAACCAACAGAACTTGCTTATAACATTGGATGTAAAGAATTTATTTACATCGATACCGAACGATGTTGGTATGGAATATATAAGAGAACTGTTATCCAAAGAGACTAATTTTTCTAATGATAGAATCATTCTAGTATGCCAACTTTTAGAATTAGTGCTACTAAACAATGCATTTATATTTGGCGATACTTATTATTTGAAAAAAATGGGGGGTAGCCATGGGCACCCCCTGTGCAAATACCTATGCCAATTTGGTTGTCCTGTGGTGGGAGAAACTATATCTATTCACTCATGAGAATTTCAAGTTTGTTAGATTCTACAGGCGTTTTGTGGACGACATTATAATTATTTGGGAGGGTCCATTGGAACTGTTTGAAACATTCTTACAATATTTAAGTACAACCACTACATTTCTACGCTTCACGAAAGAAACTTCTAGTAAAGAAATAAGCTTCCTCGACGTTACCCTCAGACTAACCTCTGAGGGCAAAATAAATTCAACATTATACAGGAAACCCACATGGAAAAATGCAATACTGACTTTTGATAGTATGCACCCCAGACATATTTTTCATGGCATAGTGAAGAGTCAGTTTGTAAGAATCAACAGACTATGTAGTAGTATTGAAGATCTAAATAAAGAAGCATATTCCTTAGAAAAGTTATTCATCAATAGAGGATATGACCCCATAATGGTCAGGAACATCAAAATAGAGGTACTAGGGGATAGAATATCCATAGAGCAGGAAAATAAAGATGCAAGACGCATGAAACACTATCCCAACAATAATAAAAAAGATGCTATTGACAATCATATTAAATATACTATTATATATACCAGCGATATAAAGAATATACAGCAGGTGGTCTATAATAACTGGCATATCCTAACTATTGACTCTCACACTAGAGATCTTGTGGGTAAACAACCTAGATTTCTATATAAGAACAGTAGAAATCTTAAGAGAATTTTATGTGGTGATTATTCTATTGTGTTAAACAAGGAAAATAACATTATCAATAGTACTTATGTTAAAAGCAAAGGTACATTTCCATGCTATAATTGCAGCAGATGCAAATATATAACCAAAATACAGTTCTTTAAGCATCCTAATACTGATTACGTCTTTAAACCATATTTTTATGCCAACTGTAACACCCGTAACTTGATCTATCTTGCCACTTGCACAATATGCTAGGCTTTTTATGTAGGATTAACTAAGAGAAGGCTGCAGGAACGCATTTACAATCATTTGTATGATATACGTAAAGCTGTTGAGACTAATGCTCTAGCAAAGCATATCATGGAGTTTCCTACTCATTCATTTTGCTTTAGAGTCCTGCAAGAAGTAAAACAAAATATCAGGGGTGGTGATTTGGAAAACCATTTAGCACTCATGGAACTTAACTGGATATTAAGACTAGGAGCACACATAGAGCCAGGAATTAACAACTATTTATCCATCAAGCCAGCATTAATATCCAAGAAATAAATATATAAATTTCATGAATATTATATAATAGAATAAACTACGTGATACAAAACAAGCAAATTACTATTTTTACTGTATATTCCTATATACATACATATTGTTCAGTTTATACACATTTGAGTTTGCTTTATAGCATTATTATATAATGTTCTTCGCAATAATGGTTTTTCATTAATTAAAATTGATTTATATTATTATTATGCATGAAGTTTTTTATTTAAGTAGACCTTTTATATAGAGTAGTTTTGTATGAATTAATCTAGTTTAGTGATTATATCTAAAATTTAGGTTACTAATGTTCTGATGCTTTATAATGATCTACTTAGTATTAAGCATTCATATTTTATATAAAAAATTTTTTATATTATATATAAGAGCATGTGCAATGGTCTATTCAAGGATAACATTGGTTGTAAAGATGATCTTTTTACATAGTCAACAGCTTTTGAAATATGATAATGTTATTAATAGGAAAATATGAATTTAAAACCCAATGTTGATTAATTTTTCATACCACCTGTTAATTGTACTCTGTGAAACACTGTACACGGGATATAGTGATTCATTTCAATGCTTGACTTGTAACTGTATATATCTCTACATTTATAGATTAAGTGTGTTCGCTAATGAATGCTCTTTTGAAGTGATGTTATCACTTTATTTTATTCAATTAAAAAGTTTTTCCCGCGCTAAGCGGATGTATATTAACTCAACAGCTGATTTTGTAAAGTTATCTGATGAAGCGTGGATGGACCACGCGAAAGCGCTCATCCTCTGATTTTTATTAAAAGTTTTGTACTTTTTAGAGTTGCCAGAGTTCTTCATTCAGCCACTCGTAACCTGTTTGGAATATTGCATGCTCCTCCATGTTTGGTGCTTTACTTCGATATTCTACAACACTGAGACTTGTGAGAGATGTACTTATATATCCAAATTGGAAGCCACGCACTCTCCAGCCAAGATCAGAATAGCTGGTCAAGAGGAGAAGGTCAACACTTGCACCACATCACATGGGACACACAGCCCTCCAGAACACACACCAGCACTGCCTTCACATAATAACACAAAGGAGGCTCTCAATAAAAATCTACCCAAACAGCAGAGACCTCCAAGGCAGAAACACACTCCACCACCACAACACAACACTAATCATGAGACACATAACTCTCCTAAACAGCGTGCCACTCAACCAAAGCCCCTATGGCAAAACAGCATGCTCAACACACTAGTCATAGGTGACTCGATAGTGAGACACACTGATGTCCCACTCACTAGGTTGAATAAGGAGAAAGTAAAAGTCAGCTGCCTGTCAGGCACCAGGATCCACCACATAACACATGTACTCAGGTCCCTCAACAACAGGTACAAATATGACTCTGTCATTGTACATGTGGGTGTGAATGACCTGAGATGTACCTCCCTGGACTACATGAAAAGAGACATGGAGGAGCACTTGGATTATGTAGCCCATGCGGGTATGACCCTATCCCTGAGCAGCATCCTACCATCACCCAGAATGATACCACAGTACAAGCAGAAAATGATTGAGTTCAACAATTGGCTAAGTTTCTGGTGTCATTCTAAGGGGATCCAGTATCTGTCTGCCTGGGATGACATGATTGGCAGACCTTGATGCTTAGCTAGAGATGGCCTGCATCTGTCACCCCTGGGCTTCCGGATACTGGCCAGGGCTGTTGCCACCCCTATAGTGCCTTTTTTTAGGTGGTGTTCCAAAGTCCAAATTACCGCTGTAACAGCTACAAAAAAATGCAATCTGAGGGTCATGCTGCTCAGCCCTCGAAGTCTAAATCTAAAAATGCACTTGCTCAAAGCACTCCTTAAAATGGAGAGCATTGACATTTGTGCTGTAACAGAAACCTGGTTCAAGGCAGCAGAAATCACCCCTGCACTACCAGGCTATAACTCATTCCACACCTTTCGACCCCATAACTTGGATCGAAGCTCCAAAGGCAGTGGTGTTTCCATATTCATAAAGGACGTGCTCACCTCCAGACTAGTAGCCCAACATAACACATCTGAGATACTTTAGGTGCAACTAACATTGGGGTAAGACAGCGATTCAGGTCCTAGCCTGCTATAGTTCCTCAACCATGTCCTAAGACTCACAGTCCATGTTCCTAAGCACCCTGGAGAATATTAGGGTCAAACCCAACACTCTCATACTGGGTGACTTCAACTACCCCTCCATTATCTGGGAAAAATACTCATGTACCGATACACTCGCCCAAAGCTTCCTGGAATTCATTAATTCCAATGCCCTGGACCAGCTCGCTGTTACCCACACTAGAGGTCACAACATCCTTGACATGGTCATTACTAACATGGGCGACCATTGCTCTACACCAATAGCAAACTCTTCCCTGGTTAGATCTGACCACAAACTAATCACCTTGGAAATCCACATCCCTCCCACTCTCCCCCCTCGCAAAGGTAACCACCATGAGAAACTTCTCCAAAGCTAACTTTGGGCTACTAAAACAGAGATGGCTAAATTCACTGTACCCATGCAAATGTAGATCAGTTGCATGACTGCCGAATCATACACCAATGCACTGTACGAACACGTACATAAATGCATGGATCTCACCATACCCAATAGAACCAAGATGCTCTCCTCCAAAAAAAGGAAACCAATCTGGTGTGGCCCTGCCATAACCAAACTCTACAAGAGCAGGAGTAAACTGATGTGGAATAAGGTGAAGTCCGAAGACCAGAAAAACCCCTTATCAGCCTCAACAAAATGTTGAGATCCCTCATCAAATCCTCTAAAGCTAGCTATGAAAACAGAATTGCAGCAGATAGTAAAAACAGTCACAAGGCCTTCTATAGTTATGTAAAAAATTTCCACAGCAAAACCCAGATTTGCTCTGAGCTACTGCACAATGGTACCTCCTATACAGAGCCAACAGATATTGCCAATATACTGGCCGATAGATTCAGTGCCAACTTTACCCCTTTCCCCCCCAAGGGACCAGTCACAATACCAGTAGATTGCCAGACACCCAGTATTATTGCTGCACAGGTTAAAACAACATTGTCTAAGGCCAAAAGTACAGCTTCTATGGGACCTGACAATATCCCTGGCTGTGTTCTACATGAACTACAGAGTGAACTGGCACCTCACCTGTGTGCCCTGTTCAATCTCAGCCTCACCTCAGGCTTTGTCCCAACCAAATAGTGCACTGCTACAGTTATCCCTCTCCTCAAAGGAGGAGTGACTACAGACCATGGGAACTATTATTATTATTATTATTATTAACCTGACAAGTTTGATATGCAAACTATGGAACGCATAATCATGGACCTAATAAACAAGGATATAGGGAATCTCCAAATTCTGGATCCCACACAGTTTTGTTTTGTGAAGGGTAGATCATGCCTGCTCAACTTAGTCAACTTCTTTGAGTCAGTCACCAGAGCTGTGGGTGAAGGCAAGGTAGTTCATACAGCCTACCTTGATCTAGCCAGGCCTTTGATACCATTCCCCACTCAGGAATCATAAAAATACTCACTAAGCTAGGAATAAACCCCTATATTACTAGGTGGGTTGCAAACTTCCTCACAGGTAGAACCCACAGTGTGAATGTAGCTGACTCCAAGTCAGACTGCTGACCAGTCATGAGTGGAGTCCCACAGGGTTTGGTCCTGGGTCCTCTCATGTTTAGTATCTACTTCTCTGAAGTTCAGGCCAAGACGAAGGGACTCTGGCTAACAAAGTTCACAGACGATTGCAAGTTGGGAGCTATTATTAACTCCCCAAGTGATGTTGCCATCCTACAGAAAGGCCTCACTGAGACCAACGACTGGTATCAGAACTATGGCCTTATGCTCAATGCTTAAAAATGTGTCATCATCCCCTTTGGGAAAAACCTGGTTCCCATGAATTACCACATTGATGGTAGTCCACTGAACTCAAAAGGCGTTATAAGAGATCTGGGAACATAGGTTGTCAGCAACCTCTCTTTTGACCACCACATTGCCACTGTGGTCAGAAAGTCCTTCTATGTGGCACATCCCATTACTAAGGGTTTTGCATCCAAGAAGAAAGAGGTCATTGTCTCCCTCTACTCTTTCCTCATTAGACCAATCATTGAGTACAATGCCTCATTTGGCATGTACCTTACTAAACACCTGCAACTACTGGAGAGGCCACAAAAGTACATCACAAAGAGGATCCTAGGCCTTAAACATTTGTCATATATGGATAGACTAAAAAAACTCCAACTATTCTCTGTCTTATATTGCCTACTTAGAGGCAATCTCTGCTTGACTTACAAAGCCATGTCTGACCCAGCTCTGTTAGAAATGCTACATCTAAAGAAATCCCAATCCCTCCTCACCACACGCTCCAGAGACCTCAACCTCATTACCAAAATCAACAGAACATGCTGGAGGGACAGGTTCATAACCCAGAGACTGCCCATGCTATGGAATAGACTTCCCATACATGTCAAGCAGAGCACCTCACTGGCTCTCTTCAAGAGAAATCTTGATGAGTGGATGGGAAATAGAAAATTCACCCCAAGGATCACTCCAGTGGCTTTACTCGACAGAGGCACTGGGAACTAATGTCAGGTGGCACAATGCCAGGGTAATCCTATGGGCTAGGCTTGTAAAGGCCCCAGGGCCATTAGCCTAGTATACACCTATGAACCTATGATATGAAGTCGGAAACTCAAATGTGTGCCATTTTTCAGTGACATCAGTCTTCAATGATTTGCCAGAAAACCATAAATAGTATGAGGAACAGACCAAAAATATCAGGAGAAAAGTTGTACTTTCTGTGAAAATCTGAACAGCTGAGAGCTATGACTCTTACTTTTTTCAGATTTCAAACCACATAATATACAAAAGATGAATTTAGGCTAAATCATGCTCTGTTAGAAATGAGATCTTGCTAACATCTAGTGACTTAATGTATAATGACAAAAACATGCAGTTTCCATGTAACCACTACCATGGGTCAGCTGAAACCAGAGTGATAAGAAAAAAAAATGTGACCTCTGTCGTTGAACATCCCTCTACCAAGTCTTGTATTATATATGATTTGTCCAGTCTAGCCATAAAGCTACGTATTATATAAATCAATATATTTTAAGCCATTATAGGAGCAGTATCCGATCAATGAACTAATCCAGTGATCTTGACTTGGCTGCTTATTCCATTCACATTCCATGATGAAGATATTAACTCATTCTCTCTGATGAAGCTCTGTAGGTTTATGCAGTAATGTTTTAATGGTTGCATCGTGATCATTTTGACAAAAATTAGTTTATATCATCATGGTTCATAAGTTTGTAGGAGATTATTAGGCTAACAACTTAAAGGTCCACTATAACCCAAATTTATCCGTTATATGGCCCCTAGGGGCAAGAGGATGGCATAGATTTGTGCGTATGTCTTGAGTATCTTATTGCTTGCCCCTGTCCATAAAGGAGTGAGTTTGTGATTCCCCATCCATTGAACCAAACTGCATTTGAAGAGGGCCAGGGAAGGGTTCTGCTTAATGTGAATAGGAAACCTGTTCCAAAGAAGGGGCAATCTCTGAGACGCAAATGTCTCTCTGGCATGTTTTGCTTGAGTCACTGACTATAAGTTTAAATTCCTAGATCAGGTGACTCTCATGTTGTTTGACTTGTGGATGTGGAGCAGCTCCATCAGGGATGGATTTATGAATGCCTTGTAGATCAGGCATAGGTCACCCCTTACTAGTCGGTAGGGGACAGAGTAAAAGGATAGGGTTTTTAGGCTATCTACATAGGATATGTTGTTATAACTATAAATGTTACTAAATAAATATAAATGACAAACTGTCCAACAAAGGCTGAGGTTTACAGTATTTGCATTTATTTAACTATGCTTTGTTCAATGGATTTCATGAGGTGCAATAACAGAGTAAATATTACTTTTTGAATGTTTTGTAAAAAGCCTACAATAGCTCAGTAAATGCTCAAGTTGCATACATACTGTCTGCAGAATTTTGTTCATCCATCTGGGAGCTTTCATATGAGGTTAAGCACTTCTGTCTTTGTCACTTGGTTATTGAAATAAGCAGAGAAATATGAAAACTATAAAAATGTAGCTAAATAACACATGAACAACATTTATCATCTATTTAACTATACCGCACAGAGATTATCAGACCAGTGCATTGCCCATCACTTAAGCTTTACAATTAAATATTTCAGTAGCTTGCAAGTGACTTGTTTTTGGAATTATTAGTGTAGATGTGAACTGGCAATACTAGACATCTACAGATGTTACTGGAAAGAACCAAGAAAAATACTTGGAAGTCTTACTGTTATTGTGCTGACCAATTAAATACTGTTCTCACTGACATATTCAACATCTCTCTGTGTCAAGCCAATGTACCCAAGTGCTTCAAGAATATGACCATTATACCACTGCCCAAGAAGTCTTCACCCTCAAGCCTGAATGACTACTGCCCAGTAGCTCTCACTTCCACTGTAATGAAATGCTTTGAGATATTGGTCAAAGACTACTTGACATTAAGTCTTCCTGCAACACTGGACCCTGTCCAATTTGCTTATAGATCCAATCGCTCTACGGCAGATGCCATCACACTGGCACTTACTTATCCTTGGCACACCTGAAGAACAAAAACTGCTATGTCTGCATGTTATTTATTAACTTCAGCTCAGCCTTCAACACAATCATCCCCCCAACATCTGATTGAGAAATTGCTCCATCTGGGTGTTAGCACTCCTTTATGCAACTGGATTCTGGAATTTCTTATTGACAGACCACAAAAGGTATGTGTAGGCAACAACACCTCAGTGAGCATCGCACTGAACACTGGAGTACCTCAACAATGTGTTTTATGTCTCTTGGTGTTCACCATGCTGACACATGACTGCATTGCTAGGTACAACACAAACTACATTATTAACTATGTGGATGATACTAAAGTGGTGGGTCTCATTAACAACGGTGAAGAAAAGCCTACAGACAGGTGGTGAACCAACTGATTGTCTGGTGTTACAACAACAACCTGGCTCTTAATATGAATAAAACAAAGGAAATAATAGTAGACTTCAGGAAGAGATGCAAGGCTCATTCTCAACTCACAATCAAAGGAGAAACAATTGAAAGGGTGAATAGCACCAAACATAATTATTAGCAAATAACCATAATGAATAAATCAAAGATCTAACTATGTACAAGGTGTCTACTAAACCATTATAAATAAGTAGAGTATATTCAGCAAGTAAATATATCAAAACTGAAATAGTGTCAAACAAAGAATTAACTATGTACAGGGTGTCTACTAAAACATTATGAATATGTAGAGTATATTTAGCAAGTAAATATATCAAAATTGAAATAGTCCATTTGTTCAACAGTCTCTTTAGTTTCATCCATGAATTTAAAGAAGTAATTCTAGTGTTCTTTGCTTAATAGTTAAGATTGTCAGTTTCAGTTGCAATATTAAAGAATTCTTTCATAATCGCTGTATTAGTTGTCTTCCAATTTTTTGTTATCACTTTTCTTACAATTGCAAGAATTGTCCAAAGAAGAAGGTGATCAACTTTTTTTAACATAAGTGGGCAGTGGTGGATTAAACAGAATTAAAGATTTATTTCGATTAAATTTATCACTGAATAGAGCCTGCAAAAAAAAAATCAACATTATTCCAGAAATGTTTGATTATGTTACATTCATAAAACATATGTTGCCAATCAGCAATAATATCTAATCCACATCTCCAACAACCATTTTTTTGAAAATCAACTGCATGTCATGAGGTGTAAAAATGCTTTATGTAGAAATTTCCAGGAGTATAGCTTCCATCTTAAGGAAGTTGAGGTTTGAATTGAAGATGGTAGAATCATTTTTTTTCTCACTGTCACTTGGATAAACGTCATTAATAGTTACATAGTATTCCCAATAATTATCATCCTAAAAATCCATCTTACTTTTTTCAATTTTATAAATTCTAGAAAGGCTACCTTTCTCTAGAGTATTATATTATGTTGAAGACATCAGATATTTAATTAGTTTAGGAATCTCATTTTTAACTGAGGATTGCATCAGAGATTATATTTTCTCTAAGGCATATCTACAATTTTTTTATATCTAGCCATCAATCTGAGTTTAAATTGAATTTGTTTAGAATATAATCTAGTGAGAGCATTTTTCTTTGCCCATTAATTGGGAACAAAATAT
Organism: Protopterus annectens; assembly: GCF_019279795.1. NCBI lineage: Eukaryota > Metazoa > Chordata > Ceratodontiformes > Protopteridae > Protopterus > Protopterus annectens. Next base: position 1,874,043,375 of record NC_056729.1, on the reverse strand, counting down.
TGTTTGTCTTTAAGAATATTCATTAAGAATTTATTAAAAGTAATAATATTATTTTGAGTATATGCTATTGGACAGATTAAAAATATCCAAGCTGAGTATTCTTGAGTATTATATACTAGATTTTTGAAGTTAGTAAATGTCATAGTAATGCAGGTTTATTTAATTGATAATTTTTGATGTGCAAGTATATGATCTTTTAACAACCAAAGAAAACTATTATTATAAATTTTATTGTAGCAATTGAAATTTAATAGATTATTTTTATGAGTATATACTCTTGAATATCTTTCCATTTAGCAGAATAGTTTTTTATTTATCCAAATAATTATTTTTTTGATCATAGCTATAATTCTATATCAGGTAGATTTATTCCACCATTGGACTATGTATGGTAATGATGTTTGAGTGCCAGCCTAGGTTTATTAGGGTACCAAAGAAATTTGAGTATTTGAGTATTGAAATCTTTTATATATTGTTTGGGTATAGGAGAAGCTAAGGACTGTATTATATATAACATTTTGGGTAGTATTATCATTTTTATAATTAGTAATCTCTCATCCATAGTAAAATGAAATTTGTTCCACTTAGTTATACAGAACTTAATCTTTTCTAAAATTTCACTATAATTTATATTATGTCTTTAACTTTCTTAGTTAAAGTTATTCCTAAATATATTATTTTATCATCATTAAGTAGATATTTTGAATGTTTTTCTGTGATATTAGCAACACAGGAATCGGTACACACAATCTTAGTCTTATTTTCATTAAATTAAAGACTCGATATGAACTGACATTTTTTGATAGTTTTAAAAAAGATTAGTATGGGAATTTGTATTATCTCTTAACGTTAATAAGATATCATCAGCAAATAAAAGTAGCTTTGAAGATAAATTTTGTCCAAAATGAATTACTTTAATTTCAGGGTTTTCTCTAATGTACTTTGCAGAAGGTTCCATTACTAAGGTGAACAATAATGGCGATGGGGACAGCCTTGTTTTTTACCCTTATTTATGGGAATTGGTTGTGACAGATATGAACCTATTTTTATATAGTCTAATGATTTTTCATTACAAGTTATTAATGAGTTGTTGAAAATCAGTAGGAAAATTACATTCTTTTAAAACCAGAAGGAGATAGTCCAAACTAACTGTATCAAAAGCAAAGTTAATATCTAAGCTTACTAATGTTAACTGCTTCTTTATATTATTAGTATAATCAATGATGGATAAGATTCTTTTAATGTTATAAAAAGTATTCCTATTCTTTATGAGCCCAGTTTAATCATTATTGATTAGATGTGGTGAAATTGTTGAATTCTATTTGCTATAATGGACATAAATAATTTATAATCAACATTTAACAATGAAATTGGTCTATAGGATATATATTCTGTTGGGTCCTTATCAGATTTTAAGATTGGGGAAATAAGTGTATACTTCCATGAGGGGGGAATTAATATTAAACTTTTAGCTAACTGAAAGGTTTAAAGTAGAATATCTAAAGCCTTTTTAGGCATCAATTTATAACATTCTGGTATTATGCCATCATTGCCTGATGCTTTGTTAGGTTTTAATTTAGATATTTGACTAGTAAGCTAAAAAATAGAAATATATTTATTTATTATTTCTAGTTGCTGCTACGCTAACCTATTTTTAGTATATTTGTTAATAAATGTTTTAATTACCTTTTGGGAATCCCTAATAGACTTTACTTGATTGATTTTATGAAAATATGATCTAAACTTCTTGACTATATCTTCTATAGCAGTAACTTGTTTTGTCCTTACTCTTTATTTCTTTTATATGATTTGAGTTATTAACATTTTAGTTCTAGAAGCCACTTTACATAAGGATTTAGGATTAGTGGGATAACTTATTAGTTTCATCTTTTCCATAATAATGTTACTTTATGCTTTAAAATTTCTAGATATTTGCTATGTAATTCATTTATTTTATGTAAATGAGTATTATTGTTAGTTTGATGTTTTAGCGTTAGTTTGTCAATTTTTTTCTTGTATATCTTTTAAGACTTTATATCATTGTTTTCTTTTTAATGAATACCAATTTGTTATTCTTCCATATAGATATGATTTACGAGCATCCCATATATATAAGCTTCTGATGTATCATTTGTATTATTAAATTCTAAGTAAATTTGAATCTCTTTATTCAAGAAATCTTTAAACTCTTTCATGTTTGTGATGTAAGCCGGGATTAATTTAATATGGCTATTATTGTTAAGATTCATATAAAGATCAAATGTTATAGTATTATGATCCAAAATTGGGCAAGATGTTATTTTATCTTTTTCTAAGTTGTTAATCAAATCATTTGAGAAAAAGACTCTATCAATTGTAGAATGAGATCAATGTCTGTTTGAAAAATGTGTAAAACGAAGGGAGTCTTTAACCAAGAATGCACTTGAGTCCTTAATATTTAGTGTATTGATAAAGTTTAGTAATGCTTTAGCAGTAGCTGATATTTAATATGGTAAGACTTCCCTTAGAATGTTGTAGAGTCAGGTCCAAATGGGATTTAGCTAGTTTAACTCCTAAGATGGAAATCCAGTATATGTTTACTAGGAAATATACTTTTTTGTTTGTTAAAATGTTAACTAAACAAAACATACCTTTACTGTCATTATAAAAATTTAGAATATGTGGTAATGGTAATGCATTATTCCATAAGATAGATACCCCACTTCCTTTTTGTGAAAACTGACAACTAGCTATAACTGCATATTGTTTATTAGGTTCATAGGTTCATAGGTTCATACTATACCCATTATTTTGCTGTGCCTCTAGTCTTGGATGATGAATCTATGTATCCCTCGCTGCAAGGGGTCAGATACCGAATGGATGGGGGATTGTACTCAATTGGTCTGATGAGTGATGAGTAAAGGGAGAGGAGACTATCCCCTTGATAGATGAGAAGAATCCCTTCATGATAAGGTGGGCAATGTGAAGAGTCTTCTAAACTACTTTAGCTACATGGGTGTCGAATGACAGACTACTCCATTGCTCTACTAAGTAGGCAGGGCATCTTTTGTTAATAGATGTGTTTCTTGAACAAAAACAGTATGAAGAGAATAATGTTAAATATTTATGAAAACTAGCTCTCCTGTTGCCATTATTCAATCCATTTATATTAATTTATGAATATTTTAAACTTGTTATCTGTTAAAGTCCAAACTTTTTCCATGTATGAATTATTGTAATATATTCTTGAAAATGTTATATATACCACTAGAAAGATAATTATAGTTTGGAAAGAATATAGTGTAATATAATATTTTAGTAACAGACATATACGTACTGAAAGTAGACAGCAGATTAATAATGGATATATCAAAAATTGAAACAATAACCCAACCTCTTATGGAGTAAACAACTCCAGACTTAGATGGAAAATCTGTCCAAGCCATACTATCCCTCAAAAGAAGCAGAGATAACTCAGCTCTACCAGTCACATTTTAAATTTTAAACTTAATACTAATTGATAGAAGGAAGTGTAATGTAATTATATTTATTCTTAAGTAGTTCTTACAATTAACTAGACTGAATCAAAACATTAGTAAATAGAGATGACAAGTATTAACTGGTACTAGTAATAATCGGTAGTAAAATGTTGAGTAGGAGTTAATAAAGTATATTGGAATTCTATAATACTAATAAAATAAGGATACCTAACCATGAAAATATGAATACTTAGTCTTTAGCAAAATTAGTAATAAAAAACAATATGTGAAACATTATGTTGTAAATCTGTAAGTATAATCTAGGGGGGAATAATTGACCTAGGTGTTAAGACTCCAGATAGTAAAATAATAATAATAGTAATAATAATACATAAAAGGATTTGTGAAATCTTAGTTTCAGTTTTTCAATCTTTCAAGTAAATATGAAGCAGGTGTATCTAATCATGAATTTATAAAAGACCATAAGCCAAATCTACTTTATCCATGGAGAATAACTTTTAGTACACAGTGCACTATTGATTGACATAGCATTGAATAATTGAGAAATGAAAAAATAATTCTTTAAGAGACTAATTAAAGTGATATTACAAAGAACATACTAAAAACATCACTGAATAAGCAGGATTAATGTTGAAGTGCACGAATCTACCTATTATACATCTTTGATATAGACCCTGAATGTAAATCTGTTATCTAAGACATCTAAGTTTTTTTCTAAGACTAAGGTAGAATTCATTAAATTTCAGTTTATACATATATACACAACAATCTCAATAATATATGTTGTAAATTTCTAAGATATAAGTGATGTTAGAGGCAAAGAACTTTGAGGTATATAAGGCTAACTTTGAGTTATATACCTGTTACCAACAAGCATATCTCAAAATATTGAATTAAATAAACAGGAAATAAAAACAGCAATTGAGTCCCCAACAAACTGATAACTGTAAATCTAACCACTTTTACCACCCTCCCCTTATAATTTTACTTTTCCTCAAGTTAGACCATATTGGTTCTCACTCCCTTTCAATTAAGTAATTAGGTTCAAACTGCTCATTACATAAATCAAATGTATGACAGAAATTGTGTTCTAGATATACATAAAGTGAGAGATAATAAAATCTTCAGTATGCGATAGTTGAGACTGAAAACATTTTTGAACTGCTGTCATTTACACTCTTGTAAAGGAGAGAACACAAAAAACATAGACTGATTCTTAGAGGTAAAAAAATACTTCAATATGTGCAATATATTCAATAATTAAGCAGTCACTTTTCTTTCAATTTCTTCTTCTTCTTCAAAGTTTTCCAACTTTCTTTCAGCCAATCTTTTCAATGAACTTTTGCTCCACTCCATTTTGTCAATTTTATCAATAACTTTTTTAATTTTAAAGAAAGATAATGCAGAGTTTAGATCCTCGAAAGTTTTAGTCTTACTGGGAAAAACGGGTGAACTTTGATCTGTTTTTTCTTCAATTCTTTTATGATGGGAAGAAACTCCTTTATTTTGGAAATTACTGTAGTAGAGTAGTCATAATCAAATCTTATTATTTTCCCATCTAATTTAATTGGTGACTAAGACCAAACTCACTTTAAAATTAATTCTTTATCATGTGATGAAAAAATCTCACAATAACTGATTTGGAATAGAATTTTTGCTAGAAGGAGACACTGAGAGAAATTTGTGAGCTCTCTCAATTCCATATGACATTCCCTCAGATAATTCAACTACATTAGGGAGCCAGGAAGGTAAAAAGCTTGTCATATTTTCTCCTGCAATTTTCTCTGGAAGACCAAAAATCCTTATATTGTTTCTACAAGATCTGTTCTCCAGATCATCCAGCTTGGCCAAAAGAAAAGAATTGTGTTTTAACAAAAAAAAAATCAGTGTTATTTTCACCTTTCAATAGCTTTTTATCCATGTCATTTAAAGATTCATTTATTCCAATGATTTGAGGTTTTTGCTGAGAGATTATTTCTTGAAGTAATTCTATTGTTTTGGTGCATTTGTCCATATAATTTTCAAATTTAGAGTCAATTTTATCTATTTTCAATGAAAATTCCTGTAGGTTAGCTAAAACCATCTGAAGATCCTTCCTCGAAGTAACATCATGAGAGTTAGTTTTACTGTAACTCATCCTGTTAGAGTATAGAATGATCTTCCAGCTGCTTTTTTGACAGGAAAAAGTAGGCATTTCTCAATAATTTTTATATGTTATTGAAGAGAATGATTTAAATTGTAAACTTTTTAAGAAAACAAAAAACAATAACATATGAATAAAATGTCCTGTCAGGAATGTTTCAAGAACAGCAGAGCTAAAATATTCTGCTCCTATCCCTTCAGCATCTTGCCCCCCCAGTGTCTACACTTTCTAAGAAGGTTGAGGAAAACAAAACTACCACCTTCAGTTCTCACAACCTTCTACAGGGGTAAAATCAAAAGCATCCTGACTAGTAATCACTTGGTGTGGTATGGAAACTGCATGGTTTCAGACCGTAAATCTCTCCAGAGGGTGGTGAAAGTGATGGAGAGAATTATCAGGTCCACGCTATTATCTATCCAAGACTTGCACTCTGCTCTGTGGCTCAGTAGAGCCATGAAAACTTCTGAACTCCAGTAATAACTATTAATGACTAGTAATGGTCGTTGAGGTCTGGAGTTACAACTCTGAAGGAATTCACAGACATATGCAATAACTTTATGAAAGTACAAACTTACACCTTTTGTTCAATACTAATGATGCCAAGTTAACATTCTGAGCAATATGCCAAGTTAGCATTCTGTGCAATTTGAAATCTGTCTGATTTTGATATGTGCAATATATTATCTGTGCAATATTTTGGGTACTGACGAAGACATGTAAGTGGAATAGTCTTGGTGCATGTCATTGTACTTGTTACTGCACTGCATAAATGTCTTACTGTTGTAATTGTTGTATTAGCATTAGTATATGTCTTACTGTTGTGTTAATATTATCAGTATATGTTGTATGCACATTGAGTTGGAAGTAACACAATTTCATTCAGTTGCACTGTTGTGCAGTCTGAATGACAATAAAGTTCACTTTGACTTTGACTTTACTAAGATTTAATCTATAGACTCAAACTAAAGGCAGCCAATCTTTTTTTGACCAGAGTGCCAAAAATCATGACACTTTTCTCTTGTATAATGTTTAAGACCCAAACTGACAAGCTATAATATTTATAATTATTGGATGTGGACATAAAGTGGTAACCTATTGTGATCAGAGTTTATAACTGCAATCAGTAAAGGTCTTGATACATGAAAGCAAATTACTTTCTCAAACAATTAAAAAGCAATAAAAAAAGCAATTTTGCATAGAGGTTTGACCCTATAACCTCTACTATAGGGGGCAGCATCCACACAGCCATTACTACATATAAAAACACCAACTCCAAGATTGCTGTATTGGAAAAAAGGAGACATTTCTGAAATGTCTGAGGTAGCACAAGCTCAATCTCTGAAAGTGAAATGCTACAATCATACATTAATCATTGCACGCTAAGAGCATTGATTACTAGTTTCTCAGTGACAAACTCTCAGTTGAAATATGTGTGAGTATAGTTGTTGATAATTATGGTCATCAAAGTGAAGATAATAGTTAATTGCTTATCTGGAGCCAGGATCCACCAAGTTACGCAAACACTGAAATCATTGCACCACAGGCACCAGTATGATTCTGTCATAGTCCATGTGGGTGTTAATCACTTGAGACTAACTTCACTGGACTATAAGAAAAGAGACATAATGGATCTCATGGAATGTGGTCACAGATAGGTAGGTGCATTGCATTGAGCAGCATTCTACCTTCACCAAGGATGATGTCACAATATGAGCAAAAGATGTTGCCTTACAATGATGGTGTTTGCCTTACAAACACAAGGTGCAGGGTTTGAGTCTCACAAGGGATAATTGGCTAGGCTTAAAATGGCTCGCAAGGGCAGTTAGCTTAGTACTAACCTATGAACCTATGATTGACTTCAATAATTGGCTTTGTTTCTGGGGTTTTTCCAGGGGGATTCAACTTTTGTCAGCATGGCAGAACAAGGTTAACAGACCCTATTGGTTTGCAAAGGATCAGCCGCACCTGTCTCGCTAGGCATCCGAACATTGGCCAAAACTGTATCCACCCCCTTACTGACTGTTTTAGGCAATGCTGAATTGACAAATCTACCGAACTAGCAAATAAAACCTAGACTATTGGCTATTGGCCGTAGGGCCTATATAAGCCTAGCCAAAAGGTACCCTGGCTTTTGCCACCTAAGAAAATTATTTTCCTGTGCCACTGTCGAGCAGAGCCACAAAAGTGATCTCCGAGGTGAATTTCCTATCTCCCATCCAATCATCAAGGTCGTTTGTTCTAGAGTATGGGAAGTCTCTAGGACAGGAATGTATCCCTCCAGCATGTTCTGTTTATTGTGGTGACAAGGTTTATGTCCCTAGAGCATGTAGCTTGGAGGGATGGGATTTCTTTAAGTGGAACATGTCCAAAAGCTCTGGGTTTGACATAGCTTTGTGTGTTAGGCAGAGCTCGCCTCTGAGTAGGCGATATGCGACGGAGTAAAGCTGGAGGTTTTTGAGACGGTCTTTGTAGGGCATCTGTTTGAGGCTGGTAATCCTCTTTGTAAGGTATATCTGTGGCCTTTCCAGTTGTTGTAAATGTCTTGTGAGGTACATACCAAAAGGGGCGTCGAGTAGATGGGAACGATGACCTCTTTTTTCCTAGATGAGAAACCTTTTGTGATGAGGTGTGCCATGTAGAAGGATTTCCTGACTACTGTGTTGATGTGATTTTCAAAGGAGAGACTACCATCCACCTGTGTCCCAAGGTCTCTTATCACACTTTAGGTGTTAAGTAGACTACCACCTATGTGGTAGTTCATGGGTACAGAGTTTTTACCAAAAGGGATGATAATGCACTTTTTGGCATTGAGCTTGAGGCCATGGCTTTGACACCAGGCATCTATCTCAGTGAGGACCTTTTGTAGGATGGCCACATCTTTTGGAGTTTTGATTATGGCTCCTAGTTTGCAGTCATCTGCAAACTTCATTAGCCAAGACCTTCTGTGTTAGCCTGTACTTCAGAGAAGTAGATACAAAACAGGAGAGGACCTAGGACTGAACCCTGTGGTACTCTACTTGTCACTGGTCTGAAGTTGGATTTAGAGTCTGCTACTTTCACAGTGTGGGTTCTGTCAGTGAGCCAGTTGGCAACCCATCTTGTGACATAGGCATTTATACCTAGTTTAGTGAGTTTATCTATAATTCCAGAGTGGGGGATGGTGTCAAAAGCCTTGGCGAGATCTAAATAGGCTGTGTGAACCATCTTGCCCTCATCTATGGCTTTGGTGACCGCTTCAAAGAAGGCTATCAGGTTTAGGAGACATGATCTGCCTTTTACAAACCCAAACTGGGTGGGGTCCAGAGTTTGGAGATTACCAATGTCAAGTTCCATGATGATACATTCCATAGCCTTGCAGACCAGATTTTCAAGCTAATGGGGTGGTAGTTTCTGGGGTCTGTGGTTGCTCCCCTTTTGTTGAGTGGGACAACTGTCTCTGTCTGCCATTCAGTGGGCACATAGCCTGAGGTGAGGCTATGATTGAACATGGTACTTATGTGGGGTGCCAGTTCATTCTGTAGTTCATGTAGTACGCAGCCTGGGATGTTGTCAGGTCCCATGGATGCTGTGTTCTTGGCTTTGGAGAGTGTGTTTTTTACCTGTGCAGCCTTGATTACAGGACCTTCGCATTCTTCCGATATAGAGATGGACCCTTTAGGGGATGAGAGGGGGTAAAGTTAACACTGAACCTATCTGCCAGGATGTTGGCAATAGTTGGTTCTGTATATTTAGTACCATTGTGTTGTAACTCAGAGCAGATCTGAGTGTTGCCATTGAGATTCTTTACACAGCTATAGAATGCTTTGTGGTTGTCTTTAGAGTCAGTGTAGAATTTGTTTTCGCAACTAGCTTTTGAGGATTTTATAAGGGATCTCAGCTTCTTACTGAGGCTGATCAAGGAGTTCCTCCAATCATGGGATTTTACACTTTTCTGCAACAGTTTCTTTCTTCTGTTGTAGAGTTTGTTTATGGTAGGGGACCACCAGATTGGCTACCTTTTTTTGGAGGATAGCACCTTGGTTCTGTTAGGGATTGCATGATTCATGCATTTGTGTAAGTGCTTATAAAGTGCATTTGTGTAGGATTCAGCAGTCATACCTCTATTGTCCATCAGCATGGGTGTTGTGAAGTTTGCCACTTCTGTCTTAAGAAGCGTGAAGTTGGCTTTGGAGAAATTTTTTACAGTGGTTGCCTTAATGGGGGTTGGAGGAGGGATGTGGATGTCTAGGGTGATTAGCTTGTGGTCGTATCTGACCAATGAGGAATTGACCTCTGCTGTGGAGCACTGGTTGCCCATGTTGGTAATAACCAGGTCTAGGATATTGCTGCCCCTGGTGGGGGTGTGGATAAGTTGATCCAATGCATTGGAATTTATGAATTCCAGAAAACGTTGAGCACATTAGTTGGTACATGAGTAGTTTTCCCAGTTAATGGTGGGGTAGTTGTAATCGCCCATTATTAGGGTGTTGTGTTGTACCTTAATATTTTCCAGTGTATCAAGAAATGAGCAGTGGGAATTCTGGGGCATGGTGGGGGATCTGTAGCAAGCTACAATTTGGATTGTGGTCTTGCTCAGAGTTAGTTGCACTTGGATAATCTCGGCTGCATTATGCTGAGCAACTAGCCTGGAGTTGTGGATATCCTTAATGAATATGGACACGCCTCTGCCTTTATTGTTTCGCTCCAGGTTAGGTGGCTGAAAGGTGTGGTATGAATTATAGCCTGGTAATGCAGGGGTACTCTCTGGAGCCTTGAACCAGGTCTCTGTCACTACACAGATGTTGATGTTCTCCATTTTAAGGAGTGCCTCGAGTGAGTGCATTTTGAGGTTTAGACTTCTAGCATTGAGTTACAATACCCTCAGATTCTGCTTGCTTGTACCTGTTACGGTGGTGAATTTGACATTTGAACCTTGCCTAGATGGGAAACAAATACTGCTTCAAACTCACAGGCACAATGATTCCTGGACTTTACTAACACAGATACCCCTGACCAGATAATGCACACACCCACCAAGGTTGAAACATACTGGACCTGGTACTCATCGATATGGGAGAGCGCTGCATTGCCCAGGGTCATGTCCTCACTGGTGAGGTTGGACCACAAAGCTGTCTCCTTTGAAATAAATGTCAACTCAGTAAACCTTCCAAAGCAAACTGCACCCTGTTAAGTGATTATTTGTCAATCTTCAGTGCCCAAACCTGAGTTCTCAGCAACCTATGCCAATTTTTTCACAGAGACACAGTACAACCATGTAAATGGTTGTACAGAGGCTGCTGTGCCTACTAGAAGTAATCCCAAAAGAAACTCTAAAAACAAACCACACTGCTGGAATCTTAACCTTAATAAAGTGTAAAACAAAAGGGAAAAAAATCATGGCTAAAATCAGGAAAAGCAATTATCATAATGATAGGAGCTCTCTAATTAAACTAAATTGGAAACTAAGGGGACTAATTAAATCCAACAAGGCCAATTACAAGGTCAACATAGCCTCAGAGGCTAAAGGCAGCCACAAGGCCTTCTACATCTATGTCCAAAACCTCAAAGGCAGTACACATCAGTGTGCCAAACTAGTGGTCAGTGGTGTCACCTTCACTCAGCAGAGCAACATAACAAATTTGCTGGGTGACAAATTCAGCTCAAACATCACCCCCCACTCCCTCCCTGCCTCTCCCCATGAAATACTTAATAGCATAACTCCCTAACTACTAACAGGGAGCAGGTTCTGGTGGCACTTGCTAAGGCCAAAATCACATCTTCAGTAGGTTCTGACAATATCTCAGTATGCCTCCTAAATTGTTTGAAATGTGACAACTTGATTCACTTTTCAACTATGGCCTTAAAACAGGCTTTGTACCATGAGAATGTAGGACTGCAACAGTAATTCCACTTCACAAGGGTGGACCATCAATTGAGTTTGGAAAGTACAGACCTATTAGTTTTACTAGTCTATTATGCAAAGCCATGGCATGAATTACCATGGAAATGATCAGCATAGACACAGGCAGCCTTCAGCCAGTGGATGCTTGTCTTTATCAAGGGAAGCTCATGTCTACCAAATCTGGTGCACTTCTTTGAGAAGGTCACAAAGGCAATGGATGAGGGTAAATGGTGCATACCTCCTAACCGGATCTGGCTAAAGCATTCAGTTCAATACTCCCTCAGATATAGCTGACAAACTCACCAAACTGGACAGGTTTACTTCACTTTATCGAATTAACACAACACCAAAATGCAAATCATCACGCCAAGAACATCAAAAGTGTACAAGAATGAAAGGGTGCACCATTGAAACTTTCAAGATCAAACTGTACACTGAGGATCAGGTAATTAACCCTGTCTAGGGGTGCATTTCCCAATCCTCACTGTATCATAATCTCCGTTCAAAGTCTGATCTTATAAGTTTTGATGTTGTGCCCTTTCATTACTGCACACTTTTGATGTTCTCATCTTGATGATTTGTGTTTCAGTATTGTGTTCATTTGAGAAAGTGAAGTAGACCCAACTGGGCATAAGCTCCTACATAACTCACTGGATTGCCATATAGCTCATAGCAGGATCCAGGAAGTCAGGATTGGTGAGGTCACCTCCACTAAGAGATCAGTCACAAGTGAGGTATCTCGGGGCTGCGTGCTGGAATTGCTTTTATTTGGCATCTACTTCTCATAGGTTCATAGGTAGGTACTAGGCTATCAGCCCTAGGGCCTATACAAACCAAGCCAAAAAGGTACCCTGGCTTTTGCCACCCAAGAAAATTATTTTCCTGTGCCACTGTCGAGCAGAGCCACAGAAGTGATCCCCAGGGTGAATTTCCTATTTCCCATCCAATCATCAAGATTTTTCTTGAAGAGTACTAATGAGGAGCTTTGTTTGATATAGGTAGGTAGTTTATTCCAGAGTATGCGAAGTCTCTGGGACAGGAATCTATCCCTCCGGCATGTTCTGTTTATTGTGGTGACAAGGTTTAGGCCCCTAGAGCATGCAGCTCAGAGGGATTGGAACTTCTTTAAGTGGAGCATGTCCAACAGCTCTGGGTTTGACATAGCTTTGTGTGTTAGGCAAAGATCACCTCTGAGTAGGCAATATGCGATGGAATAAAGCTGGAGTTTTTTGAGACGGTCTTCGTAGGGCATCTGTTTGAGGCCAGTAATCCTCTTTGTGAGGTATTTCTGTGGCCTTTCCAGTTGTTGTAGATGTCTTGTGAGGTACATACCAAAAGGGGCGTTGTACTCTGTAATGGGTCTAATGAGTGATGAGTAGAGGGGAATAATGATCTCTTTTTTTCTGGATGAAAAACCTTTTGTGATGAGATGTGCCACATAGAAGGATTTCCTGACTACTGTGGTGATGTGATTATCAAAGGAGAGACTACTGTCCACCTGTGTCCCAAGGTCTCTTATCACACTTTCAGTGTTAAGTATACTACCACCTCTGTGGTAGTTCATGGGTACAGAGTTTGTACCAAAAGGGATGACAATGCACTTTTTGGCATTGAGCTTGAGGCCATGGCTTTGACACCAGTAATCTATCTCAGTGAGGCCCTTTTGTAGGATGGCCACATCGTTAGGAGTTTTGATTATGGCTCCTAGTTTGCAGTCATCTGTGAACTTCATTAGCCAAAGACCTTCTTTGTTACAAACTGTCACAGAGTTTGGGGAGATACAATGTGCCAGCTTATAAGTTACCCCTGTGAGGCGTTCAGCCTTGCCTGTGAGGAGGCTTGGTTTAATGGGTCCATAGTGTTGTGGGGGTATTGTGGCTCTACCATGAGTGTTGTAACGTAGCGCTGCCTGGACCGGAATGTCAGTCCCATGGGGAGGATATTGTCTGGCTGCCCTGTGCTTGGTATGTACGCAATAAAGTGTATACAGGAACCTTTGCATCTTCGTTTTAGGGGTACCTTTGCTAGGGGGTGAAGAAGCAGATAAAACTAGCACTGAACTATGGGATGTTCTGCAATGGTGTCCTGGTTCTGTCTGTATAGTGAGTCTGTTTGTTAACTCTGTCAATCATCCAGAGTTTTGAGTGTTTATTTTGATTGATTGAGTAATGTTATTGTTGTTCTTGTCGTTAAGTTAGAATTTTTTATTTTGTTTTTTTATATTGTGCTTTTTAGGATTTTTATGCAGGGATGTGGCTTCTTTGTGAAGGGGAGACCAGGAGCTTTTCACTCTTGGAATCTTTTCTCAGGAACAGTTTCTTTTTTCTTCATTGTACTGTTTGTAGGGGCATCTGGTACAGTTTTGTGTCTTTCTTTTTTGGACCACCGTCTTGGTTCTGTTCAGGATATACGATACATGTACCTCATGTAAAGTGCTATTAAGCAGAACTGGTGTCTTCTGTAGCAGTCATAACTGTATTATCCATCTGCATGGGTGTCATAGAGTCCACCACTTCTGTCTTAAGAAGCATAGAACTTAGCTTGGAGATTTTTACCATGGTTTCCTTCTTTAATGTGGAGGGTGATGTGGATATCTACTCTGGGTAGCTTATTGGTTAGGATCAGACCAATGAGGCGCTGACTTCAGGTGGTGGGTTTGGGTCTCCATGTGGGAGTAACTCATATATAGGATATTGCTCCAGATGTACTGGGGTGTGGTTAAGTTGTGCCAGGGCATTTATGTTTATGAAACGCAGAAGAGCAAAGGAAAAAAGGAGATGCAATTTTGCATTTCAGTTATCACAGGGTAAAGTGGATTAGTAATTATGGCCATGTATGGTTGAACCAGGAGGTGATTAGTAATATTTCCCCATTATTTCAATGGGGTGGGTAGATATGGGGGATCAGTAAAGGGGAATGGCTTAGGATCTTACAGTGGGTATTGGTTGTTTGCTGTAAGTGGAACTGCATTTGGATGATTGTAACCGGAGTTGGTGTGGGACAACCTGGAGTGTGGTGGACATACCTGGACTGGATGTGGCTCCGCCTTTAGTGTTCCGAACACGCAATGTGCGGAGAGGGTGTTGGTGGTAGCAGGCCTGTCTTCTGAGCCATGGTTCTAGAGTGGTCTAGCAGGTCTTAGTGCAGGACGAATGAAGAAGTTCTCCTTTTTCTAAACTACCTATCTATATAAAACAAAGGAAGCTACCCATTAGCTCTCCTCAAATCCCTCTTCCTAGAGAAAACATAGAAAAAATGGATGGGAATCAGAAAAATCCCTCTGCTCGACAGTGGCACAGGAAAATAATTTTCTTGGGTGGCAAAACTCCAGGTACCTCTTAAATTGGCTTTTCCAGGTGGGGGGGCTTGTGCCAGTACCCACCTATATTAGTATGTGAGGCATTATGAGATTTAGTTTTCTACCTTTGAGTGCATCACCTTGAGTTGTTTTGTAGCATTCTTCCAGTTTTGGCACTGTGAATTGTCATTTTGGTTTTTTCAAAAAGGCACCATAGGGGCGGGTAAGAACTTTAGCCAGTATCCAGAATCCCAGGGTGACAACAGCAGACCATCTACCAAAATCATGGCAAGAATAAAGGATATAATAGGTAATGTATTGGCTAATGACATGGATAAGCCATGTTTACATTATTGATTGTGTTTGGATCTGGTTTCTAATTTGCCTATTTGTTTATTTATTTATTTGTTTTATTTATATTCCATTGGCTAGGGAGGATGTATGTCCTGGAGGCCCGGATTTTTGGAGGAGCCCTCCAGATTAAGCTCCACAGCAAGACAAAAATCAAGACAGATATCAATCAATTCACACAACATAATAAATATAAATTCAATAATATTTTTCAAATACAACAACATTTAAACATAACTGTTACAAACATTTCATAACTTACAATAAAAAATAATTTAAAAAAATTTTTTAAAAATTTTTTTTTGTTTCCTTTTTTTTTTTTTTTTTTTCACATTGTTTTATTTGTAAGTTAGACCTGAGGGAAATATGTGGAACCTACAGTAATACTGAAAAATCAGAAATTAAATCAGAACACCTGAAATTGGTTAAAGAAAGATAGAAAGGAAAGGTCAGTATCAGTGAATGGCAAGTCATAAACATTTTGGCATGGGCAAGATTCTTGGTGTTAGAAGAAAGAGAAGAAAGGGCTGTTGAAAAGTGTGAAGAAAGAGCTGTTAGTTCAGTTGGAAGAGTGTTCCAAGAGTTACCAGCAATTGTTCTGAGAGCAAGCTATACAGACTTTTTGTTTTGACTTTAGGTAGAAGGTAGTAACTTATTAGCTGATCAAGGTTTGTTATTAGAGATATGTATGGACAGATGAGTGTAGAGAGTGTGGATGGTGTAAGATCTTGTGTAAATGTAGTTTGTAGGAATGCTGTTTGCTGGCTTTTTGCAATTGGCTTGCAATTCTTGATTTTGGCAGTGGTGGGTTTGGTGGGGGGCGAAAAGGCACCAGTGGCAAATCTAGCTATGTTATTATGTATTGTTTCCCAACTATGAAGATTATTTTGGATAGGTTTAGAGGGGTGGGATGAGAAGATAGGGAGAAGGGTTGAGGAGTTCAGGCACAGGCCTAGCTGTGTAGAGTGTATAGGTTAAATCTGTAGGAAAAACCAGTTTTTTTTATTAACTTTATTAATGGTTAGGATTGATGTGTGTCAAGTCAAAGTTAGATTATGATCAATTGTTACACCTAAGTTTGGTGGTTGTCCGAGTTATTACAGTACCATTATTAGATGTAATTGTGCTGATAGATAGCAGGGAACTTGAGTGAGAGGAGAATAGTACCAATTTAGTTTTTGGGGTTAAGGAGGAGACAGCGTTGATGGAACCAGTTTTCAACTAAGGTAAATACTGCTTGGGTACTCAAATGAAGTCCAGCAGGTGAGGAGGCTGAACATATTAATGTCGAGTCGTTGGCATATTGTATGCAGGTGGTTTGTGGAAGAGAGATTTTCAGATCATTTATGAAAATAGTGAAGAGGAGGGGTCCCAGAATAGAGCCTTGTGGGACTCCAAGAGTTATAGGGAGAAGAGTAGATAGTTTATTTTCCCAGAGGACTGCTTGTTGTTTATTTCCTAGATAGGACTTGAACCAATTAACTGTTTGGGTATCTAGTTAAAGTGATTTGAGTGAGTTTAACAGTAACTGATGATTAACCATATCAAATGCTTTTGAGAGGTCAATAAAGAGGGCTGAGGACAGTAAACTGTTGTTATAATTTTTATTAATGTAGTCAGAAAAGGACAGTAGAGCAGTTGTAGTACTATGGAAAGGCCTAAAACCATGCTGGCAGTCAACTAGCAGGTGGTTTTGAAGAAGATGATCAAGTAGCTGATGGTGAATACATCTCTCCATAATTTTTGCTAAGGAGGAAAGTAGGGCTATGGGGTGGAAGTCTGAGAGTTCATTTGAGTTCCCACCCTTATGCAGTGGGATAATATATGAGACTTTCCAGAGGGATGGGATGGAACTTTTTGTAATGGTTTTGTTAATTAAGATGGAAACAGGGTAGGCAAGCACTCCAGCTGCCATTTGAAGGTATTCAGCTGGGAGGAGGTCAGCTGATGGAGTGCATGGTTTAAGCTTAAGAAGTAGGGAGTCTATGAGAGATGTTGCGAAAGGCTGCAATTGTAACACTTGGGGTAGGGTGGTTGGCAAGGATGTGTCAGTGGTGGTAACAGGTGGTAAGGTATTTGCCAAAGATTGAATAGTTTCTGAAATAAAATTGTTAAACATATCAGCAATTTGGTTAGGAGAATTATGAGTCAATTTAGAGGGGGTAGGTGTTTTGGCTTGTCCAGGATGGAGTAATTTATTTAATCCTGACCAGAATTTTTCTGGGTTTAGATATTGGGTTTGTTGGAATTTAAGGTAATAGTTTTTTTATTGAGGAATATTGATTTTGTAGTGGCATTCCTGAGCTGTCTAAATTTAAATGATCAATAGGGTCTTTGGTACTTCTCCAAGTATTCCAGGTTTTATTTCTCAAGTCTCATTTTTTTGCCTTGTCTCATTTGATAGCCAGGGAGGAGGTTTGTTCCTAATTTTAATAGTACGAGAGGGGGCATGGTGCTCAAGGGTCTTTAGGAATGTATTGTTAAAAAAAGAGACTGCTTCATTGAGAGGTAGATATTTTAGGGGTGACCAATTGCAGGCTTTTAGCTCTGCTTGAAAGTTACCTAGGTTCAGGTTCTTTTGCTCCGAGTGGTACTAAAGTTTAGTTGAGTGGGAATGGTGATCTTTTGTTTAGTTATAAAGGTAAGAGAGTGGTCACTAATATCATCAGGAAGTATGCCTGTTTTGTAAGATTGGGGGTTATTGTTGACTAGTATCCAGTTTAAGGTAGTTTGTTTGTTGCTGGGTTTATGGGTTCTGGTAGGGTCAGTGATAGTTTGATAGAAGCCATAGAGATTAATGTGAAATGTAGGTTTGTCAGAAATACAACAGTTCCAGTCAATATTAAAGTCTCCAAGGAGAATGATTTCTTGTGGGAATGATGTGGAAAGCCAGTTAAGGATATTTTCAAGAGTACTTATGTTATTGCCTGGGAGGATGTAAGAGCAAATGATGTATATATATTTATTAGCATTAATTTGGAGCTTAGATATTAATATTTCAGCATTGCTAGGTGAGGGAGGTTGAGAGTTTAGTGAGGTTACCTGTAGTTCAGATTTAAACAATATTGCTACCCCCCCACCCTTTTTGTTAGGATGGTCAATTCTAAGGATGTTATAACCTGGAGGGATGATATCATTGTCTTTAATAACTGGTTTGAGACAGGTTTCTGTGAGACATAGGATGTCAAAGGAAGTCTAGTAGGGCATGAAGTTGGGTAATTTCATTTAAACTATGAATATTGAGGTGGGCAGTGAGAAGAGAGTTCGAGAAAGAAGAGGGGGTATGGAAAATAGAGGTGAAGGAAGAATGGGAGTCAGGGAAGGTATTACCAGGCCCTGGGTTTAATTGAATGTCACCGTGTAGTAGTAGGTACTGAGGATTGTGTGGAAGTTTTGCTAGTTTCCATAAAATAGGGTCTATGTTTCTGGTTTAGAAATACTTAATATGGTTTAATCTGTGAAACTGTGGGAGAAGGTAGGCTGATGAGGATGTAATGTTACTGTGGGTTTGTGAGGCTGATAGCTAGAAAGGGAAAGTTTGTTTAAAGGAGTGTTGAAATTGAAAGGAGCTTAGGTATTCATAGCATGCAAGGCTGTGAGATAGAAGTAGAGTGGAAAGAAATATGGGCAAGAGGAGGAAATTAGAGAGTTATAGTAAGCCAGGGGGGACATAATGAGAGAATGTGGGAATGTAAGTAATAAGAAAATAAGGGGTTATAGAAGGGCAAATATGAGGTGGGTTTGTTTAATGAGGAAAGTATAGATAGTGGAAGGTGAATAAATTAGTAACAGATGGTTGAATATGTAACGAGATATGTCGAGCTATTGGTTGATGTGGGGTGGGGGTGTGGCTTCTAGCAGTATAAGGATAGGTGCCCTGTGGGTGTGTGGGAATTGGGGGTAGGGTAGAGGAGTGGAGTGAGCCCACAGGGCAAACGGAGTGGGCAAGAGCAGTAAGGTAAGTTCATCCAAAAGACAATCAGATGTCTTTCATGATTGGCATAATACAGAAATAACTAAAGTGAAAACTGGGGAGCAGAGTATATAAGCTTATCAGATATGTGTAGATGATTTAGTAAAGCGAGAGTGAGGTTTTCATGTGCAGAGAGGGGGATTAGAATTGTACTGAAATGCCAAAGAATGGGTGTAGGACCTGAGAGATAGTTTTAATACTAGAATATAGTGTAGGTAAAGACTGCCACCTAGTGGTCAGTGGAGTAATAGCAGCTGGGGAAGGAAAGCAAGAAGCTATTCCAAAGGGATAAGATATAGGATGAGGGGAGAAAAGGGTGGAGGGAAGAAGTGGCTTTGAGTCTGCGGTAGGCTACTAAATCTCACACTGGAGGGTTAACAAGCAGTTTTAGGCACTACAGAAAGGTAGTAAAAAGGTATTTTGCAACATACAAGTACAAAAACTGTAGGAGTACAAGCCTTATGAAGCCAGGCAAGGATTCAGCTTCAGGGGCATCTTCAGGTTAGCAGGAGGTTATTCTTTAACTTTGCAACAAGGAGGGAAACACCCAGATGCACTTAAATGTACAAAAACTTTAGGAGTATGATGGTGCCTTTCTACATCAGGCTTTTTGATACCTCTGTAATTAAGCAGAAGTGGGTGGGGAGGTGTGCAGGTTGAAGGTGGGGAAGGGATAGACACAAAGTAATGCAAGGCTGAGAGTCAGAAAAACTGGACTAAGCCAGCTGCTAAAAAGAAAACAGGAAAACCAAGCTAAGTTAATTGTAGGTCAGTGTGGTGCAGTATTTACCTTATAACTACAAATGTTATACTACTAATCTAGTACAGTGTGGTGAAAAGGACTACCACTTCTGCAGGGAAAAACAAAAGAAGTATGGGCTGCAGGTACATAGGTAAACTTTTTCCAAGAGAAAGTAGTTTTAAGTAATTGACCTAGGAGTACTATAGGAAGAGAGAAATGGGGGGGGGGGGCAGTAGTGTGCACATGTACAGTGAAAGGGGAAACAGTCTTTAGTTT
Organism: Protopterus annectens; assembly: GCF_019279795.1. Taxonomy (NCBI): domain Eukaryota; kingdom Metazoa; phylum Chordata; order Ceratodontiformes; family Protopteridae; genus Protopterus; species Protopterus annectens. Next base: position 1,874,023,232 of record NC_056729.1, on the reverse strand, counting down.
GGAGGACAGATTAAATACAAGTTTAACATACACTAGTGTAGCTGAAAGCACTTTAGTGTTCCACTGACGCAGGGTCTCACAGTGCAGGGCAACGAGACAGCCTTGGGATGATTGGAGGCTGGCCAAGACACAGGATGTAGCTTTTGCTGAGGGGAACTAGTGTAGCTGAAAGCACTTTAGTGTTTAGCCATTAGATGGAGAAAGAGGAAGGCGGAAGGAGGAAGACAGAGTTAGTGAATGTAATAAGGACTGGATGTTCCTGTTCCTGTTGTACTAATTTCTGTTCCTATTGTTGTTTCAAATGGCTGGATTAAAATCTTTAATATTGAACTTGGAGTCTGTCTATATTATTCATCTGGCAACTTAATAATTTGGTGGCAAGGTACTTATTTCTGTTTGTTTACAATGGCTGTTGCTGCTACTCCCTTTCCTCCACCATTTTTGCCGTGCCCGGGTGAACCTGCTATACCGTTTGACATGTGGCTGAAAATATTTAATAACTACATGCTGGTTGTTGGTGCATTAGGAGAGGAATGGCCAGAAGCATGTAAAAAGGCACATCTCCTTCATTGTCTGGGAACAGAAGGCCAGAGACTGTTTTACATGCTTCTAAACCAAGGTATGTCAATGGAGGACAGCATTAGGGCTTTACAAACTCATTTTGCTTAACCGAGAAATGTTGTTGCTGAGCAGCATATGCTTTTAGAAAATGTGCTCAGGCTGACCATGAAACTATTCCTCAGTATGTGGTTGCATTACTAGACTTAACAGTTAAATGTGAGTTTGATACTAAATGGGATGAAATGTTATGTGATCAGTTGGTGGAACATGAGTCTAGTCATCGTATACCTGAACAATTACTTTTAGAACCTGACTTGTCTTTGGATAAAGGTATTATGATTGCTACAGAAATTGAAGCTGCAGGTGAGCTGGTAAAGTTTATTTTGGATTATAAACCAGTCCTAGTACAGATATTATATACCCAATCTGTGTCTACTGCTGGTCGTCACCGCCACAGGCCTTCTTCCAAGCTCTCACCTGTTTCACAGCCTACAGCTGCTATGCCTTCTGCAGCCTCTTTTCATGCTTGTTATTGCTGTGGATCTGATAAGCATCTCACCAATGATAAACACTGTCCTATTGCTTCTCTTAAATGCAACAACTGCGAAAAGACTAGTCATTTTGCACATTTGCCATTCTTTAGAAACATGCTCTGTGCAGGAAGTTGCCTCAGCTGAGCTTCAGATCCTTTACTTAAGTGACCATTCATCATCTGAGAGAATCTGTGGCAGTGTCACAATGAAAACTTCAGCTGCTACTGCACTTGTGGATCTAATTGCAGATTCTGGCTCATCAGTATCCATTTTGCCTAAATGTATATATAATGCCCACTTTCAAGGGGAACCTTTATTGCCGCCTTCAGTTAAGTTAGTGACTTATTCCTGTGCTCCACATCCTGTACTTGGCTGCTTACCAGTTACTGTGCCCAAAGATAATGTTACATGGTCTACATCTGTGGAGTCTGGAACTGCTTTGTTGGGTATGGATTTGATAAAGAGTCTACATTTGTGCTTTAACGAGAGCACTGTCTTACCATGTGCTACCGTGAACTTGTCTCCTGTCATGTGTCTTTCTACAGCTCCATTACCTCCTCTTACCCTGGATTGTGCAAAAGACATCATACACAAAATTAAAGTATTAGATTCTGTTACTCCAGTACGACAAAAATTACGTCACTTACCTCTGTCAGTTTGGTAAGATGTAAGTGCAGAGCTCAATCACCTTCTTCAAGCTGGGATTATTGAAAGAATTAATGCTTCTCCTGGGTCTCACCCATTGTGGTGGTTCAAAAGAGGACTGGTGGTATTCATCTATGCGTTGATTTGAGAGAACCTAATAAAGCTATCATTATGGACACATTTCCTCTTCCTCACATTGATGAAATGCTATCCTTGCTGAAAGGAGCAACAGAGTTCTGTACCATTGATTTAGAAAGTGCATACTTTCAGCATTTGCTTCATGAAAACAGCTTTGACTTGCCTGCTTTTATTACTCATGATGGCTTGTTACAGTTTTGCTGGGTTCCATACAGGTTAGCATCTGCTCCATCTGCTTTTCAAAAGATGCTTGCTACAATTTTGCAAGGGTTGCCAAATGTTGCATACTACTTAGATGTTCTAATTTTTTGGGGATGCACACAGGCTGACCATGTTCAGACACTTCAAGCAGCTCTTAAATTCATAAAAGATGCAGGATTACAGCTAAATGAATCAAAATGTAATTTCAGACAGGCCAGTTAGGCCAAACTGCTACAGCACAAGGGATACAGCCTTATCAGGAGCATCTTGAGGCTCTTATCTCTGCCACAGCTCCCACCAGTGTTTCTAAGTTACGGTCCTTCCTTGGACTTGCATCTTGGTATAATAAGTTTAATCCACACTTTGCCACCATTGTAGAATCCCTAAGTGCCTATCTCCACCAAGATATGCCATTTTCCTGGTCTGAGGAAGCTCAGTGCAGTTTTCTGTCAGTAAAACAGTGCCTAATTGACAGTCCAGCCTTGGCTTTATTTGATGCTGATTTGCCTACTGCAATTTCTACTGATGCATCTGATTATGGGCTTGGAGCTGCCTTGGTCAAGTTCATTCTGATCATACAGAACAGACTGTTGCCTTTACACTAGGACTCTTACTGCTGCTGAAAGGAAATATTCTACAATTGAAAAAGAGGCTCTTGGATGCGTGTGGGCTGTTGAAATTGGAGAACTTACTTGTGGGGTTGTAAATTTACTCTCTGTATTGATCACCAAGCATCGACCATGCTACTGTCCTCAAAAGGGTCTGATGGGGCAGGCATGCAGATTGCACACTGAGCAGCTTGACTGCTGTCTTTCAACTATACTGTTGCTTATCATCCTGGGTCACATAATTACATTGTTGATTGTCTCTCTTGTTTGCCCTTGCCTCCTACTGCTGAAGACATTTCTGAACCTGAACCTAAGTTTGTGGTGATGTTTGCTGCTTTAACTGCTCTGTCACCTGGTGAATTTGCCTCTGCCTCCTGCAGTGAGTTGTCTGCTGTGTGAACCCAGTTTATCAATGATTGTCCTACTTCTCTTAATGCAGTGGACACAAACATGCATCCATATTTCCGATTATGAGATGAACCCAGTGTACAAGATGAGTTTGTGTTGCATGGCACTCATTTCATTGCTCCTGTTTCACTGCATGACCTATACTGGTGGCCAGGTATGGATGATATTGTTCCAGCTCAAGTTAAAAATTGGCAACTTTGGCAATCTTCTGACAAGACTGCCAATTCTTCCAAAGCACCTTTGCAACCTGTTCCATTTCCATCCCAACCTTGGCAAAAGCTGGCCATAGATGTAGTGGGTCCATTTGAAATGGCTATCTGGAATTGTCATTATGCCCTAACACTCATTCATTATAACAGCAAGTGGCCAGAAGTTGCCTTCATTGCCTCTGTCACTACTCAAAATGTTACAGACTTCCTCACTTCAGTTTTCATCCAATTTGGACATCCACGTACCATTGTTTCAGATAATGGATGTCAATTTACCTCTGCAGATTTTGCAGCATTTTTTGCAGAAAGAGATGTACAACACATACTTACTTCAGTATGCCACCCAGCTACAAATGGTGCCATTGAAACATTTCATTGTGTTCTCAAAGGTGGCATACAGTCTGCTATCTTACAGGTGAAACCTTGGAAACCAGTTGTCTCAGAATTTCTTCAGGTATATTGTGCAGCACCACATGCTACTACAGGAGTTTCCCATTTTGAATTTCTTCTTGGCTTGAAAATGTGAACATGCCTCAATGTCCTTCCTCCTCCTCCTGTTTCCTGCATGGTTAATGCTGATACTGTTGGTAAAAGTGTCTCTTCAAGAGAAAATGAAGAAGTATTCCGATACTAGACATGGAGCATGGAGCCCTCATTTTTAAAATGGGGACAAGGTGCATATTCAGAATCCACTACATGTTCCAAAAGCACATCCAAAATTTTCACAACCTGAGTAAATTCAGAAGGAAATTGGTTCATGTACTTACCTGTTAGCAGATGGAAATAAATGACATTCTTCCCATTTAGCTAAGTCAAATTCTTGTGAGACAAGTGATGCTTCAAGGGATGCACCACTAGAATTCCCGCTTGACAGTGACACCAACACCTGGATCCCCTCGCATTCCTCCAGCTCATGTGAGAAGGAGGCCTCCCTGTTTTGAGGCCTATGTTACATAAATATAAATGTTGATGTAATTCAGTGTTCATTACAATCTTAGTGATGTTTAATTTACATATACATTACCAGTAAGGGGGGATATGTTGTATTCTGGTCTTGTGCCTTTAGGTGAAGATAGAGGAAGGCGGAAGGTGGGAGACAGAGTTAGTGGATGTGATAAGGACTGGATATTCCTGTTTTACTGATTTCTGTTCATATTGTTGTTGTTTCGGATGGTTGTATTAAAATCTTTAATATTGAACTTGGAATCTGTCTATATTAATCATCTGGCAACATAACAGAAGCTATCATAGTCCCCCCATGACACAAACATCTTACAAGACGGTCTAACACAGACAAATGACTGGTGCCAAAATCATGGACTGAAACTTAATGCCAAGAAATGTATTATAGCACCTCCTGGGAAAACTAAAACTGAGGCTAATTAATCCATAGCTTAGACACCCCTAAGAGTTGACCCAGTAGTCGAGGATCTGGGAACATATGTAGACATTAATCTGGCCTTTGACCATGTTGTGGCCAAGGTAGTAAGAAAATCATTCTATGTTGCTGAATTTATATGTAAGGGCATGGCATCCAGGTCCAAGGACATTATAGTGCCATTATATTCAGCCGTTAGCAAACCCATCACTGAGTTTAATACTCCCTTTGGCATGTACCTGACCAGACATATATAACAGTTGGTACACCCACAAAGGCTCCTTACCAGGAGAATCCAGGATATAAGCACATTTACCTATATAGATCACATTAAAGCCTTATCTTTATAATCTGTCTCCTACAGGTTAATGCGGCTATCTATGAGTGGCATCCCTGGATCAGCTCTGTTCAAAGCTGCAGAGAGCCTGGCCTTCTGCCTGCTGTGATACTGGAAAAAGATGTGTTTATTTTAAATTTTCTTCTGCACTTCTGTTTTACAACATATCTCTGTAATCTGTACAACTGTTTTTACAATCGGTGCAACTGTTTTTAGTCTCCTTTTTGTTGTCTGATAGACCTGAATATCTGTTACTGTTTCTGACCCTTCCAACTTGTAGTGAAATCTTTTGTCTAGAGAGGCCTAGCTGTTTTCTTTGTGGCAAGAAGTAAATCAGTCTGGTTTAATCTAGCTAAATGAATTCCTGCAAAACTGTTATTTTTGATTTAATAATTGGGCTGGTTTATGTTTCTCTGCCTTTAACAGCCAATGCTTTAAACCAGATATACTTCTTTGCTCAAGCTGCTCAAAGCTGCAGAGAGACTGGCCTTCTGCCTGCTGTGATATTGGAAAAAGATAAGTGCTTATTTTCAATTGTCTTCTGCATTTCTGTTTAACAACATATCTCTGTAATCTGTACAACTGTTTTTTTCCCCACCTGCCCGCCCAGTTGTTGTAGTGGTCTTAAATCTTGGTGGCTTTGAGTTGCCCACCTCTGGTACAAAGTTGATACTGGACACTTGCTCCAGTCACATTACATCAGCTCATTCTATTGTTTATAGTGAGAATTTAGTAAAGGCCCACCCCTTTAGCTTCTGAACCTTGAATTACCTCATTATCTTTTGTCTCCACTTTCTATTAAAACAAACAAACTGTACCTCTTTCTACTTCATGCTGTTGTTTGCCATATTTATTAGTGCTCATTAGTGCTCACTGGTAGCCTCATTAAATTGCTGACAGTATTCTACTGATTTGTTGCTTTATTAGTGCTGTCACTGTTGTGATTGTGAGCTATTGTTTCAAAGCAATCTATTGATTATATTTCATTGCTATCTACTGCATTTTACTGCATCTCATTGCTGTTTAACTGTTTTTCATACTGCAAGTGCTATTCTTTAGACTATTAGTGATTAATCTGTTCTTCTTTATGAGTTTTTCTTACTGAGTTCTTAACCCTAAAATTGAATAGCATAGTCTAAATACAGGTCTGCATCATCCAGAGCTTTAGCTGCACAGTTTTAAACCCTTTTTGAGGTATTCCAGCTACACGTTAACTGTTTTTTTCTGCAGAAAAAAAGTTCTAAGCTTGTTTTCTGCCTTTCCTGTTACTAGAGTAGTCCAGATACAGATTTGCTGTATCCAGGACTGTTTTGTAAATTTCTGAGTCCCCCATGCCTTTCTGTGTTGGAGGGAAGCCTTCTAGCTTATCAGTGGGAGTGGTAAGCACTAGGTAGCCTATCTACCACAAGAGGAGTAGTTTCTGGCTTCTGAAATTGTAGTTTATTGGCCGTTTCTTTGGGCAGTTTTTCTATCCCTTTCAACTTTCTGGTTTAAAAGCCCATGTTTGCATGGGTTTGCACTAGTTTAAGCTCCACAGATCCTGTTTTGGCATCCTGCAGACTACAAGAGCAACATAAAGGAGAAAGAGAGACTTTAAGCACCTCCAGTTTGATTTTTTCTGATTATATTGCTTTCTGCACTTGATTTAAGTTGCTTTTTCATTTAACTGCATTTATTTTAACTGTATTTGCTATAATATCGATACACATTCATGTGCTAGCTTCCACTGCATTTAAAGTGTTTTTATTACTGTTGTAACTGTTTTTTCTGCAAAAAAATGGTTTAAAAGCCATGTTTGCACGGGTTTGCACTTGTTTAATGTCTGTGGATCCTGTTTTGGTGTCCTGCAGACTACAAGAGCAATAGAAAGGAGAAAGAGAGACTTTAAGTGCCTCCATTTTGATTTATTTCTGATTATACTGTTTTCTGTACTTAATTTAAGTGTTTTTTTTTATTTAACCACATTTATTTTAACTGTATTTGTGCTTTAATATTGCTACACACTCAAGTGTGCTAGCTTGCACTGCATTTAAAGTATATTGTGGTGCCAGACATCTGCTCTTCAATTTTTCCCTTAGATCTTCCCAGATATCTTCTTTATTGCACTTTAATTAGCTTATTATTATTATTTATAGTATTATTATTATTATTTATATTATTATTTTTATTATTATTATTAGCTAGCACTTCATCAGGCTTTTTGTAGCAATTATTGTAGCACAAATAAGTGCTATCAGCACTAGATGGCCTATAAGGAAACAGCTCCAGTACTTAGTAATAATGACCATCCCTCCTGGCATGTCTAAAGGTCAGTTTCCTGTGCTTTGTCCTATCAACCTTGTGAACTTGGGCATTCTGAGGCAGTATAGAAACTGCCTCATGTACACAGACAGCCCTCTCCTCTTACCTCCCAACACTCAGACTTGTGAGAGATGCGCTTATATCTTCAAACTGAAAGCCATGCACTCTCCAGCCAAGACCAGAATGGCTGGTCAAGAGGAGAAGGTCAACACCTGCACCACACCACATGGAACACATAGCCCTCCAGAACACCCACCTTCACAGCCCTCACATAAAAACACAAACCACACAACCACCTTCACGGAGGGTCTCAATAGAAATCTACCCAAACAGCAGAGACCTTCAAGGCAGAAACGCACTCAACTACCACAACACAGCACAAACCACAAGACACATAGCTCACCTACACAGTGTGCCCCTCAACCTAAGCCCCTAAGGCAAAACAGCTTGCCCAATACAATAATCATAGGTGACTCAATACTGAGGCATGCTGATGTCCCACTCACTAGGTTGAATATGGAGAAGGTAACAGTCAGCTGTGTATATCAGTTACCAGAACCCAACACATAATACATGCACTTAGGTCACTCCACAACAAGTACAAGTATAACTCTGTCATTGTCCATGTGGGTGTGAATGACCTGAGACACACCTCCCTGGACTACATGAAAAGAGACATGGTGGAGCTCTTGGGTTATGTGGCCCAGGCAGGTATGACACTAGCCCTGAGCAGCATCCTGCCATTGCCAATAATGATACTGCAGTACAAGCAGAAAACGATTGACTTCAACAACTGACTAAGTTTCTGGTGTCATTCTAAGGGGATCCAGTATCTGCCTCCTGGGATGACATGATTGACAGACCTCGATGCTTTGCCAGATATGGCCTGCATCTGTCACCCCTAGGTTTCCGGGTACTAGTTAAGGCTCTTGCCACCCCTATAGTGCCTTTTTTAGGCGGTCTTCCAAAGACCAAATTACCACAGTAACAGCTGTAAATAAATGTAATCTGAGGGTCATGGTGCTCAATGATAGAAGTCTAAATCTCAAGATACACTCGTTCAAAGCACTCCTCAAAATGGAGAACATCGACATTTGTGCTGTAATGGAGTCATGAGCTCACATCCATCATTGTGCAAGATGGATGAATGTAATTAAATCACTTGCCAATGAGTCAGTGTGTACATTCATCTGAAGAGTGCACAGAGCATGGAACAATGCTACAAGTTCTGTACTCACTTGATGTGGGATCTGTACAAATGACTGGAATCTTATGTTGGAACGTATTAACCAATTTGGCCGAATTTTGCTAATCGTGTTATATCTGACATGTGCTCAATATAAGACACTCCATAAATGGGCAGACAGAAACATTTTCTTAGAAAAGTATTTAATAGAACAAAATGCTTGAAGCAAATTGTTAAGCACTGGTTCCATTAATATAAGTGATAATTATGATTGAAACATAGGCTGTTTCCATAGTCCCAGGGCTTCAAATGTTTGTAGCGGTAATCCACGAAGGATGGTACAATGTGGTTATACAAATTGTGGTCTTTCAGTATGATTGCAGAAATATGGAATTGTTTTGTTAAACATGCCTCCCTATTGCAAGAATCTAACATTTTGAAGGCATAAGCGATAAATGGACAGCTAATACGCAGATAACGGGAATTACACATTCATGTATTTGTAGGATTCATAGAGATGAATATAGAAGGACCTCATTTGTATACTAAATGTGTAAATGACCCTGAACTTACAGCAGTAAGCAGCAATTTACTATGAGAATACACGTTACAAGGGGAAAGGAAAAAAAAAAAGGAATATGTGTCGCCATACATTTTAAAGGAGGTATAATTATTGAGTTTACTTTTTACTGCGGTGGTGGTGCTGCGGTAGTGTTGTCGCCTCCCAGTAAGAAGCTGTCCTTTTCGATTCTCAGCTAGAGCGTCTTCTGTGTGGAGACATGCATGAATGGGCGTACCTTCATTGAAGGTTGTGTCAGAGCTGGCAACTCGGCACGTAAAAATCTACTGCCAATCATTAGCGGACCGGAGTTCCGCTGTGGTGACCCCTAACTTGGAAAAGCCAAAAGAGACAACAACTTAAAGACATTTTTTATTGTATTTTAGTGCTTGTCCGTATATGGACAAACTACTAAAGGGGTCATTGGTGAAATTTTTCATTTTGGTCTCATTGAAGTGTATGTTCATACTCGGTGAAACTGCTGAAGGAATAGGTGGGGAAATATTTCAGTTGGAGCTTGTGCATGCACGAACAAAATACTGAAGGGATCACTGGGGGAAAAGTTTCATTTTGGAGTCAGTAAAGTGCTTATGCATATATGGACAAACTACTGAAGGGGTCACTGGGGGGAAAGTTTCATTTTGGTCTCGGTGAATTCCTTGTTCATAACTGGTGAAACTACTGAAGGGATAGGTGGGGGAAATGTTTTATTTCGGTGCTTGTAGCTATTTAGACATACTGCTGAAAGGTTTGGTGAGGAAATGTTTCATTTTTGTGCTTGTGCATATTTTGACAAACTGCTGAAGGGATCCGTATAGTGAGTTTCATTCTGGTGCGTGTGCATACTTGGACATACTGCAGAAGGGACTTGTCGGGAAATGTTTCATTTCGGTGCTTGTAGCTATTTAGACATATTGCTGAAAGGTTTGGTGATGAAATGTTTCATTTTTGTGCTTGTGCATACTTGAGACTACTGAAGGGATTGTTCTAGCAATGTTTCATATTGGTGTCAGTGACGTTCTTGTGCATACATGGTCAGACTGTTGAAGTGATTCCTGGACAAAATAATTTATTTTGTGTCACTTTAGTGCTTGCGTATAGTTAGACAAACTACTGAAGTGGTTTCTGGAGGAAACAATTCATTTGTGTGTTAGGGAAGTATTTGTGCATACTTGGAGAAACTAGTGGAGGGATCCCTGGGGGCGAGTTCATGGACTGCAACTCAGATATCAAAGGTGGAGCACCACTTTCAACAATGTATATGCCTACTGTGTAAACACTGGAGTATGAATTGCAATAATACCTTATTAGCATACGTCACCTTACAAAATGTCTTATTTGAATCTCATTATACTTAAAGCATTTTGCAGTAGTGTAAATGGCCTTTATAAATGTCACATTTGCTACACTCATTTATAAACATCAGGGATACACATCACATTGGAGCAAATGATTAGGAATACTGGTCTTATTTAATATTTTCTTTATCCACATTCAGTGTTCCCCCATCTTCACTACTTTGTTGAATGGCATGGATTTTAATTGCACATTATAATCACTGTTAGCTACCACCACTTTCTCAACATAAAAAGAAACCATATGTCTTCACATAAGTAGAAAAGATCCATTGTGACCCTCCTCTCATGATAAGGGCATCCTCCTCCATGAAGGGAATCCTTTCTAGTTATGTATGGTATAATCCTTGTGTAGGCAGTCTTTAGTATGTGTGCGTATCTAGTCTAGTTAAGTGTCATAGTAGGAAATAAATGCAGCCAAATCATTCACCTTATTGTACCCTGTTATCTTTTTTCTCACAAGGATTCCATTATAGTTTTGATTTCTTTCACGTCTTATAATATTATGCTAACATTAGGAATATATCCAGCCTTCATTCTGAACCTCTTCCTCTCCACTTTTGTAATTATATACAGGGTTTTAATCATGTATTTTGCATTTGTCAATTAAAGGAAAACTCCACTTTCCCCTACAGTTTACCTCAACTCTTAGGTTGCTTTTCTACCTGCAATATGATCCCAGTATTGTATAGGTACCTGAAACCTTGTTGTACTTTATAAAACTTTCATTTCCTCACTTTGGTATCAAATGAGGGGACAGACCATCCACTTTTTTAGGCTTAACTTCTCACACAAGTTGCAGAGGAATTTTTCTACACTTGCATGATATTCCACAGACACAGAGGAATTTATGGTCAGGAGCTCAGGCTGTTGTAATTAAGACAGAGAGATATGAAACTGTTTTCTACGGTCTTTATTGCAGAGAGGAAGAGAACTTAACACCGATTCACAGCTGCTTCCAATGTAGCCATGGTTTTCATAGCAAAACAGAGCAGTTAGATCAGTCAATGGTTCAAAGTCAGTTGTCACCTCTTTTGACAAAATTTACATAAGCAGCACCACAGTATTGAAATGCTAAGCTTTAAACTTTAAACATTTGCTGTTTATACTTTACATTTTAAGATTACTTGAATGTAGTATCAAAGATATCTGTGACATTTAGAGAAAAGTCAGACAATGTTTTTCTTGTAAGTCTTGTAAAGTATCAGCACAATTACCAAAGTGTAGGGGAGGGGCTGTCAATTCATCTAAGACTACAAAAAGATACAATTTAGCAACTGTTTCAGTTGCAGCTGTATAATTCTTTAATGTACTATAAAACATTCCCTGAGACACACACAAATGAAGGCCACACAAGAAATAAAAACAGCAGTCTTTTTACAGACAGCATATAAGATGACAGTGACTGAGACTAATCCTATTATATATTAATGGAATGGGAATGCATCACTACTTCCTTATGTCTAGAAAGACTCATTTAAAGCAGACATGAAATGGATTATGGGAAATAGAAAAGCTTGAAGAAGAATAAGATCACGTTGATATATCAAACCCCATTGACAGCCATTTTACAGGAAACATATTAAAATTCTATAAGAAGCAGTCAGAGTGATTTTGAGGTAATAAAATAACTCCGAAAACAGAGAGAGTATGAAAAAATAGATTTTTTTAGTTCTAAGTTTTTTTTTTCCTTTAAGTAGGTGAACTGGGCCAAGGACCTTTTTGAATGACAAACCACGCTGTAGGGCAATCTGAAATATATAGTAACAAATGCTTAAAAATGCTCCAAGGAATGGAAAGAACAACACCAAAATGTAGAAATCCACCAGGTAGCTCAGAAGAAAATCCATCAACAGTCGAAAGGAACCTGAACTTTAGTGTAAAAACCTTTTATTCACTTTCGTCACACCTGACTTCTTCAGAACAACCAACTCAACTGACCAAACACTTTTATACACAAAAATAATTAAATAATGCATTAACCAATTAACCAATAAAGGTAAATGGTACTACCTCTCTCACTTAAAACGCTAAGTCAGTAAAACCAAAAATAATTATTTACAATTTCAGTCTCTGATCCTTTAAAAACACTTAATATTTATAGTGCCATTTAAACCTGGGAAGGTGTCTGCCCCTAGTTTTCACTGTCACATGATTTCTTTTCGTTCAACTCTAACTCTATAATCTCTACCCCACAAATCCTTGGGAACTTGTTCTAGGAGAGCAAATAAAATAGTTTTACTTTCTAAACAATTCAACTTATGTCTATATAAAGCATTATTCATATCCTTTTTATTTATTGCATAAAGGTGCTCACTAATTCTTTTTTGTAAAGTTCTAATAGCCATGCCAATATACAAACAATCACAGTGTGCACAGACTGCAATATAAATAATCCCCTCAGAAAAGCAATTAAATACCCCACCAACAGCAATGGTTCTATCTAAATGCCTCAAATGTATAAATGGACCCTCTAGAATAAATCTGCAGACTGTACAGGACCCACATTTGTTCATCCCCTTATTTTTGTTGGATGTCAGTCCTACTGGTGGAATAAGATTAGAATCATGTTGCAATAATTTTTTTATATAGTAACAAAAGCAGCAATAAAACATACAAAAAAAATGTAAAAGCAATAATTCATTGCTATTATACAGTCTGTTGGTAACCCCAGCACTAGGAGCTTATGCCACGCCTTTCCTCACCAACTCCTTACTCTGTTACTTACCACTCATTCCTTTCTGCAGCACCTGTCAATCATGTGATCAAAGTCTGTTTCCAAAAATAAGTCACCCTTCCAAAATGCAATGTCTTTGTTAGAGGGCCAATCAATTTGTTTATTTCCGCACTTATGTTTCTTTTAAAGCCACAGCATGTACTGGCGGAAGTTTCCATTTGCATTATAGTTAAATATAAAGAGTTAAAAGGACACACAGCCAAACCAGTTAGTAAAAAATTACAGGAATATCCGAGCCAAATTAGAGTTGTCACTGTGTGATCCCTGCAAACCTCTTGTAAATGAGGATAATGAGATATATACAAATGACCCCTTAAGGGCGTTAGGTGTTTCAGCTATATGGTACATATACCCCATTACCCTTATTCACAAGAGGGTTTCAGGAACTACACAGTGAAACTCTAGCTTGGCTAGGATTTTCTTGTAATTTTTTACCAATTCCCATTATAGTTAACAAATTACTACATGGCCCAGACATGTCACCATACCTCTCGACCTGTTAGTGGAAGAAATCTGGAAAAAAAACTAAATAATGTTGTGAAAAAGCCCCAAGAATAGGTAGGTACAGATTTTAAATATCACACTTATAAAGATAATGTTGCTAGAATAACAGGACTGATATTAGCATGCATTTTTTGAAAGATATGATGCCTGAAACACAAGTATATATCATTATTTAATGGCTTCAATCTACAATGATTTGTCAGAAAAGCACATATTTTTATGAGGAACAGACCTAAATATGAGGCAAAAATCTGGATGTTGTGCTAAAATCTGGACAGTTGAGAGATATGCATGCCACCCAGCCATTACTTCCCAGCAGAATGGCTTATACAACAAAGATGTACTGTGCTTCTATAGTTGATGCACTGCTTTTGTACTGTTGTTGTACTGTATAGATTACCATTAGCATAACTGCATATTAGTATAGGCATCCTTATGTTTAAATAGACAATTCATTGTTATACTCGATTGTTAATTAGTTAGTTTTATTGAATGCAGTAATTTCTATCACACATCGGACTCCGGATAATTTGCCTTCGCACACAGCTTTATGTAACTGTTCCTTACATTCAGCGTTTACAAACTTAATCTGTATGCAGTACACACACCTCCCCTTGCTAGTGTTAAACCTCATCTAATATCTTTTAGAATAGAGCCCTAGAGTTACTTCAGTGCAATATATTAGTCAATCAAGTGCTTGTTGTCTGTTATATCATCTATTATCATCTCATTTTGTATTCTTTGTCAGGTTTTCTGGTGCCAGTAAAAAAAAACAAAAACAATGAGCTGAATAAACTGATTTGTTAAAGAAGTGGAAAAGGTGGGGAAGCAAGATGTCTGACAGTCATGAAATTAACTAATTTGTGTAATCATTAGCAGCTAATAAGCCAAGACATTTGAAATGAGACTAATTACTTCAGGCATGTTCATCATGGGTAAGTTATCTATTATTTTTAGACTTTATTAAGAGATTAAAGTACTTATCAAATTGTCGCCTCTGGGTTCTGATGTACATGTCATACATGGAAGCAAAATTAATCAAAGAGGTTCTGGGGTCCCATTTATTTAAAAAGTGAAAGACTAGGAATAAGGATAAATGTTCAGAGTGTCAGATCCTGGCTACAACTAACTTAAAAGCTAGCAAAAAAAATAAATAAATGAAGTGATGAAGGGATTCACGTCTAGATCAAGGGAGGTCATCGTCCCCCTGTACTCATCACTCATCAGACCAATGATTGAGTACAATGCCCCATTCGGAATGTATCTGAACCGACACCTGCAGCAACTGGAAAGGCCCCAAAAGTTCCTCACCAAAAGGATAAAGGGTCTCAAAAATATGTCTTATGCTGCCCGACTGAAGGAACTCCAGCTCTATTCAGTCGCTTACCGTCTGCTCAGAGGTGACCTGTGCCTGACATACAAGGCCATGTCCAACCCAGAATTGATGAACATGCTTCACCTCAAAATCTAGATCCTCAGAACTACAAGGGCGGAGACTTAAACCTTGACACGGTTATTAATAGGACGTGTTGGAGGGACAGATTCATCACCCAGAGACTCCCCATGCTGTGGAACAAAATCCCGGTACACGTGAGGCAGAGCACCTTGCTGGCCTTGTTCAAGAGAAATCTTGACCAATGGATGGGAGATCGCAGATATACCCCAGGGATTACCTCAGTGTCACTGATTGACAGAGGCACAGCAAAATAATGGGCATAGTATCCTTCAAACTAAAGGGGTGGCGAAAGCCACAAAACTCTGGGCTAGGCTTATAAATGCCCTTGGGCAGATAGCCTAGTATGAACCTATGAACCTATAAGATGAAGGTGTGAGATTCAAACTCTTTTATCCAGCTGTCATTAAGGTATTCTTCCCTGGAGGGACAACATCATTTTTGATGACATATATGCTAAAGAGGAAATACAAAAGTTTGCCAATAAAAAGTGAGCTGTGAAACATGAGATTCTGCTTCTTGTTCCTCTGGCAATAAAGACCACAGAGAGACTGTACCTGTGAAACCTTTTCTAGTATTTCAACAGAAAATGTTGGAGAGAAGGAAGGGATCATGAGAGTTAACTAGAAGAATCAAGAGTACTTTGGAAATGAAGCGGAGACAGGATTTGGGCGATGGAGAAGAGCAGTCATAAAACTGGTAACTTAATGAGGATTACAATGCAATAATTATATTTGTGAAATATGACAGAACAAGAAAATCTGGAAATATTAGACTTTTTCAAAATTTTGGGGATTTGTGGGGACTCTAAAGTATATCCCTACTTCATGTCATTAATATTTGGAAAAATGCTTTGGGGAGGGAAGAGAAGGGGAGAAAGCTATCTGTAAGTAAAGAAAATGTTTTATTTTCTTAATAGTACTGTATTTGTGATGTACGGTTATCTTTGCATGCTATTTTAAGTGTAATGGTGATTATGAACAGATGGTGTTTTTCTTTTTCTCTCCTCTTCTCTCTTTCTTCTTGTACACTTTTGAGAAATATAGGCAATGCAATGATAAAAAAGAGCCTGGTTAAAAAAGCAATGAAAAAGTTAAAATTAATGTGCTTTTTTAATTCTTGCATGGGGAAATGACTGGATTAAGGACCTTAGATTGATTAGTTTTAAGAGAGAGCAAGTAAATGAAAAAATATTGAACATTATGAGGCATTTTTCTAGCAAATGCATATATACTTAGTAGCATTTCTGCAGCTGGTCTTCATGCTTCCATATAAACAATCTGATAAAGAGAAATGGTCTGTCTGGTTCTCATGTCTCCATGGAGACAATCTGGTAAAGAGAAACTGGAGACAGTCTGGTAGATGGGGATTGGCTGAGGGAAAAGAAACAGAAAAATTGGCTAAGACATAATATTCTCTGAAAACAATCAGGATTTTTCCCAGCTGTGAGAGCATTAAAGATAATACAAAACCAATTAGACTTGAAGTAAGATTTTCTCAGTTTTTTTAAATGCAATGGAGATACTGATATAAACAGGTGCTTTTTTCTCCCTTCTCTCTTTTTCTTTGTTCAGTTTTAAGAAATGTAGGCACTGTAATGTAAAACAATGGAAAATAGGAGAGATGGGAGAAGAGAGAAAGGGTCTGGTTAACAGAGTATGACAAAAGAAAATCAAGGTTAAACTATTCGGGCTACCTAAAGTCCACTTTTCAAATTTTCCCTTTAAACAGCCTTCCTTGATCAAACCAGCGTATTCTACATCTAAAAAGTTCAGCTCTACTTAATTCCTAAGTAGACTATTCTCTATCTGTAAAGCCCAGCACTTGCTCCTAAAGTACTTTTTACCTTGATATAGCACTTTTATTATACTTAGTACCCCACCAGCCTAAAAACCCCTTTCTCGATCACCCACACCCCCCGGAGTCTTTTTAAAGTTTTTGTCTATTCCGTCTAGCATGTCGAGGGATCAGTTGCTAGTGTCCTCTCCTGCTCAGCTGGTGAATCTGGGAATATTGAGGCAATGTTACAATTGCCTCATGTACACAGACAACCCTCTCCTTCTCCCACAAAACACAAATACATGCGAGAGATGCAACTATACAGCCAAACTGGAGGCTGAGATCTCTCAACACAGGACTGGCAAGACCAGACAGGAGGAGAAGGTAACCACACACACACCACAAACCCAGTCTCACATAGTACTATCACAACTTCAAATCATACACATAAACACACAAAGACATACTCGGAGGCTCTGATCAAAAATCTACCAAAACAGCAGAGGCCACCAAAGCAGACACCCAAACAACTGCCACCTCAAGACACAACACATGCAACACATAGACCACATAGTCAGTGTGCCAAACAGTCACAGCCCTTAAGGCCAAACACAATGCCAGACACACTCATCATTGGTGACTCCATAGTCAGACATGCTGACGTCCCGCTCACCAGATTGAGTAAGGAGAAGGTCACAGTAAGCTGCCTGTCAGGCGCTAGAATCCGCCACATAACGCAAGCACTCAGGTCTCTCAACAGCAGGTACAAGTATGACTTAGTCATTGTCCACGCTGGTGTGAATGACCTGAGACGTACCTCCCTGGACTACATGAGAAGAGACATAGAGGAGCTCTCTGATTATGTAGCCCAGGCAGGTATGACCCTGACCTTGAGCAGTATCCTACCTTCACCAAGTATGATGCCACAATACAGAGATAAGATGATCAGCTTTATTAATTGGCTTAAACTCTGGTGTCATTCAAAGGGGATCCAATGTCTGTCTGTCTGGGATGACAAGCTGGACAAGCCACGCCGCTTCGCAAGGGACGGCTTGCACCTGTCACCCCTGGGCTTCCGGATATTGGCAAAGGCTCTTGCCACCCCCATAGTGCCTTTTTTAGGCAAGGCTCAAATTCTAAACCTACCACCCTAGAACACAAAAAAGAAAAAAAACTAAGGGTAATGCTGCTCAATGCCAGAAGTCTCAACCTCAAGATGCATGCACTCGAGGCCCTTCTCAGTATGGAGAACATCGATGTCTGTGCTGTGACTGAAACTTGGTTCAAGGCTCCTGAGAGCACCCCAGCACTATCAGGTTTTACCTCATATCATGCGTTCCGGCCCCAAAATCCGGACACCACCAAGAAAGGAGGGGGGGTGTCCATATTCATCAAGGACACCCACACCTCAAGGTTGGTGGCAATGCACGATGCATCGGAGACCATCCAGGTGCAATTAACCATAGGCAAGACTGCTCTGCAATTTGTAGCATGTTACAGGCCACCCTCTCAAACTCAGGAACCTCACATAGCTTTCCTGAAAACAACTGGAGGGGATAAATGTATCTCCAAATACCATCATACTAGGTGACTTCAACTACCCGAATATAGACTGGGAGCACTACTCTAGCCTCAACACTCTAGCCCAAAGGTTCCTAGAGTTCATAAACTCAAATGCCATGGAACAACTAGTCACCATCCCCACAAGAGGTGAAAACATACTTGATCTCATCATCATGAACATGGGGTCACAATGTTCAACACCGGAAGTATACCCCTCACTGGTGAGATCAGATCATAAACTAATCTCATTGGAAGTCCACATCCCGCCCCCGCCTGAGATAAAAAAGACCACAGTGAAGAACTTCTCAAAAGCTGACTTCACACTTCTGAAGACTAGTGTGGTCTCTTTTAAGGCCCCCGAGCCTGAGGAAACCATTACTCAAGCCGCTGAATCACTTACAAATGCCTTCTACCAGCACCTACAAGACTGCATGGATCAGGCAATCCCAAACAAAACAAAGACTCTTTGTACCAAAGGCAAGCATCCAGTCTGGTGGACCCCAGCCATAAACAAGCTCTACAACAAAAGGAGGAAGCTACTCCAAGATAGAGCAAAATCCCTAAAAGGTAAGACACCTTTGATCATTATAAGTAAAAAACTACGATCTCTCATAAAATCATCCAAGGCAAATTTTGAGAGAAAAATCGCTAAAGACTCAAAGGACAATCATAAGGCCTTCTTTAGCTATGTCAGAAACCTGGGAGGAAACTCCCAGATATGCTCAGAATTAGTTCAAAATGATGTAAAAATCACTGAACCTACAGACATTGCCAACATACTGGCTGACAGGTTCAGTGCAAACTTCTCCCCCCCCCCCCCAAAAGGTGAGATATCTATACCAGAGGATTGTAGCCCCCCCAAATATCTCTAACACTCAGGTGAGAACTGCTCTCTCCAAGGCGAAAAACACAGCATCCATGGGACCAGATGGTGTCCCCGGTTGTGTGCTCCACGAACTCAATGAAGAATTAAACCCAGTTAGGACAGCTGTTTAATCTTAGCCTCACCTCAGGATACGCACCCAAGGAGTGGTGTCACGCAACTGTGGTCCCACTTCACAAAGGCGGTACCTCCACCGACCCTGGAAATTATCGTCCCATCAGCTTGACAAGCCTGATCTGCAAAGCTATAAAGAGGATCATAAATGAACTCATAAATAAAGACATAGGGGACTTGCAGACTTTGGATCCAACCCAGTTTGGCTTTGTCAAAGGCAGATCATGCCTTTTAAACTTGGTTGACTTTTTCGAAACAGTCACCAAGGCCATTGATGAGGGAAAGGCAGTCCACACAGCCTACCTCGACCTGGCAAAGGCTTTCGACACAATACCCCACTCAGGTATCATTGAAAAACTCATCAGCTTAAATGTTAAACCATACATCACAAGATGGGTAGCAAACTGGCTAAGTAACAGAACCCACAGGGTGAGAGTTGCTGGCGTCATGTCAGACTCAAAGCCTGTCACAAGTGGTGTCCCACAGGGCTCAGTCCTGGGCCCACTCTTGTTCAGCATCTACTTTTCAGAAGTACAAGCAAACACAGGAGGGTTATGGCTGACAAAATTTGCAGATGACTGCAAACTGGGTGCCATAGTCGAGAACACATCTGACACAAATATCCTTCAGAAGGGTCTCATAGAAACGGATAACTGGTGCCAGAGCCATGGACTAAAGTTAAACGCCAAAAAATGCATAGTCATACCCTTCGGGGAAAACAAGGTTACCCCTAGCTACCATATAGGTGGCAATCCACTGAGCACAAAAGAGGTTATCAGGGATCTGGGGACCCAGGTTGACAGTAATCTTTCGTTTGACACTCACATCGCCAAAGTAGTTAGGAAGACCTTCTACATTGCCCACCTGATCATGAAGGGATTCACGTCTAGATCAAGGGAGGTCATCGTCCCCCTGTACTCATCACTCATCAGACCAATGATTGAGTACAATGCCCCATTCGGAATGTATCTGACCCGACACCTGCAGCAACTGGAAAGGCCCCAAAAGTTCCTCACCAAAAGGATAAAGGGTCTCAAAAATATGTCTTATGCTGCCCGACTGAAGGAACTCCAGCTCTATTCAGTCGCCACCGCCTGCTCAGAGGTGACCTGTGCCTGACATACAAGGCCATGTCCAACCCAGAATTGATGAACATGCTTCACCTCAAAAAATCTAGATCCCTCAGAACTACAAGGGCGGGAGACTTAAACCTTGACACGGTTATTAATAGGACATGTTGGAGGGACAGATTCATCACCCAGAGACTCCCCATGCTGTGGAACAAAATCCCGGTACACGTGAGGCAGAGCACCTCGCTGGCCTTGTTCAAGAGAAATCTTGACCAATGGATGGGAGATCGCAGATATACCCCAGGGATTACCTCAGTGTCACTGCTTGACAGAGGCACAGCAAAATAATGGGCATAGTATCCTTCAAACTAAAGGGGTGGTGAAAGCCACAAAACTCTGGGCTAGGCTTATAAATGCCCTTGGGCAGATAGCCTAGTATGAACCTATGAACCTATGAACCTAAGTCCTCTTTCCAGAGGGAAAAATAATCCAATTAAGGGTTTCTACTACTGGAAAAAGGACTTTATTTTTTATTTTTGGTAAGTTAGCTGTGGTCAGGATTTGACATTCTGAATGGTTATCCCTGCCCCTAATCTTTTACTTTGTCATGTAGACTGTTACAGCTGTAGGTTGGGATACCAGATCAGTGCTTCACAGATTTCTATGTCTTTTTCATTTATTTAAAAAGTGCATACTTCCTTGAATCACAGATTATAGCAAGTGTGGCTACAGGCACAGTATCAGGATGGATCCAGTACTCAGAACACATTGCCACCTGGAGAAAAAAAAGCAAAAAGCCCACTTACGTTTTCAGCAGAGACCTTGTATACACAAAATGAAACAGTACTAACCCGCAGTGATTACTTAAAGACAGGAATGAACACTTACAGCAATCGGCATTCTCATATTGCAAGACAGCTGCTCTGAATGAAGGTGCAGGTAACTAAGAAAAGTTACTTAATATGACAGATGAAGGAAAAGTGGAGGAAGGGGCAAATTGTGACTCAGAGGCAAAGAAAAAGAAGACACAGATGTACAGCTGTAGGCATTTTATATACCACAACCTCAACCTCAAAACCATCCCCATTTTCACAGAATGTCAAGATTTTTAGCTCATATTTCTGGTCTGTTCCTCATAAAATTTGTGTTTTTTCTGACAAATTACTGAAGATTGAAGTCACTAAATAATGACATACATTTGAGTTTCAGACTTCATACTGTTCAGAAAAATGCATGCTGGGGGTGGGGCATGGCCAAGATGCCAAGCTGTTAGCAGCATAAAAAGTTTGCTATGCCTCAGCTTAATTTTTCTGATAAGAATAATCAGTCAAAAAACTATCTTCGTGAATACTTTTAATCAACAATAAGCAAGTTTTTGTGGAAATCAAGGAAAAAATTTAACTTTTTGGGTACTACATAACTTTTTTCCTGTCAGGCATTATTCAGTTATTTCAGTAATGAGTCATTCTAAAGCTTCACCTCAGGAAAGTGTCATGAATAAAGAACCAGTCACTTAATTCTAGTAGTCAAGCTCTTTCATTCAAAATGGACACATTGGAGAGTAAAATGGATACTATAAAAAGACAGTAAGAAACAACTTGACCTACTCAATGAAATTATAAGGAAATATTCAGATCAAATTTCCACTATAGAAGAATCAGCGAATGACACAGATGGAAGGCTGACTGAAAAGGAAATTCAAGTGGAATTTCTCCTGAAACAAAACTCTTTTCTTTTGGAAAAAGTAAAAGACTTAGAAAGTAGGTTCAGCAGAAATAGTATAAGAATATATGGGTTGCCAGAGAGAGAAGAATGTAACAATATGATACATTTCCTGAATGTCTGGTTACCTAAAACCTTAAGCCTACCAGAATCACTTTAATGCAGAATAGAGAGAGCTCATAGATCTCTCTCAAATACTTCTTCAATGAACACTTCATCTGCACCAAGATCGATAATTGGTACATTTCTCTCCACACAGGGCAAGGACTTGGTATTAAAAACATCCTGGTCTAACTCTCCAGTATCTTTAAATGGAAAAAGTATTAGATCTGACACTGACAACACTTCTTTGGTGATTTCTAAGAGAAAAGCCTGCATTCTAATTAAAAATGTAAAGCAGTCAAACATCAAGGCTCAACTTATTTTTCCTGTAAAAATCAAGATTTTTCTCTCAGAAGGTCTGAAATTATTGAGTGCACTTGATGAAATTGTGGACTTTGCTTACAAAAATAAACTTTTAGATAAACCAGTAGAAATGGATTGGTCTCTAACCAGTTTAAAAAGACAAGCAGTTAAGAATGGAATGGAAACTAAAAGAACCAATAGTAAAACAATAAATAAATAATGGAAAGTAATGGTTCTTTTTATTCCTGTTCTTTTTTATGTACCTTTCATACTATGATAATAAAATAATGCCTTAGCAACAAATGAAGAATATCACACCTCTAAGATAATACCTTTTTGTTTTCTATATACACTAATTATTGATATTAATAGTAATAATATAATATAAATAGTAATTCATTACTTTATGTTCATAGAATGATAGTTCATTAGGGTCCTTTAGTAATTATATGTGAAATGCTATTATTTAAAGTCATTTTTATTCTTACATTTTAATGTTAAAAATAAATACTTATATTTCATATTAATATATTAGTTTGTTTGGTTATTGAGTAGTGTTAGTGCTGATAAATAGTTTGTATATTATATTTTAAAAGTTGAAATCTGGATATATTCTTTGCATATAAAGTCAGCAGTTGTGTTATACATTTATAGTAGTGTCATCTATTTAACTTTACTAATTATTTTGCTTTGATTCATCTTTGATATTGGGAGATGGGATACATAATGATGCACTGTTAGATGTTATTGCTTAATGTAAAGTTTTGTTAGTGTTTTTCAAAAGCCTATTAGTCAAAAACACATGTTAAATTGAGACTGCATTTTAAAATGGTTATGTTAGTGTTTTTCAAAAGCCTATTAGTCAAAAAAAATGTTAAATTGAGACTGCATTTTAAAATGGTTCAGATCACCTATGTCAGTCATGAGCTCTTTACAGCTTTTTAACTTTAGACTAATTCTGTAACTTGTATTTACCACTTAAATGTTGCTTTTTTTCTCTCATATCTTTTTCCACTGCTATGGAGAAAGCCGCGAGTGGTTTAACTGAGACTGTGCAAGTGCTTAGATCAACAGGAACCTCACACATGAACTCTGAACTTTCAGGAATGCATAAAATGGAATGTTGAGATTGAGGTACAATTAGAAGAGCCAGTGAAGCTGTTAATACATTGCGTATGCAAGTAGATTTGTTTATTTTGAAAGCAAGAGACACTATTTTTCTAGGTAGTGGTTTGCTCTTTAGTGTATAAAAAGTGCAATGTGTTTGATTACATCCATTATATGATTGCTTGTGTAGAAATATTTTTTTGAAAATGGATCTTAAATGCACTTGTGTTTAATGATTCTATAGAAGAAAAAAAAACAGGAGCAATAACAAAATTGCAAAATGTAGAATCTTTTTAAATAATATGAAAGAATGAAATTGCAAGGGATTGCTAGTAGTATTATAACACTGTGGTTAGATTTAACTACAGTCACTTGTATTTCATTAGTTTTCACATTTTCATTCAATGACTTTTTTAATGAAATGAGTTTTATGAGACTGATGTTTTTCACAACTACATAACGTTTTGTAAATGATATAGTTAGTTGCAGATTTGCTATGAAATATAGTTGTTAAATACAAACCTACATTGTTTTTCCCTGACTTTACTACACAGGCAAATCAGGTAAGAAGAATAATAAAGCTGCAGGCATGGTACATTAAGAAGCTGCTAGTTGCTGCTAAGTCTTTATACACAACATACTGCATAGAGATGCAGATGACCATAGTGGTTAGAGGGTAATGCATTGTTCTTAGGTGTCTGCTGCAGGTAAGTATTGTTTAATAACTGTAGTATATAAGTCAAAGCTTTTCATTATCCCTGATGTCCCTCTGTGAAGTGCTGTCATCTTTAGTCATTTATTTGACATACTGTGTGCATGTTACTGTATATGACATTGCTTACATAGCCGGCCTTAGGCATAGGCCAACTAGGTGGCCGCCTAGGGTGCCACTCTAGCAGGGGCACTTTTCCAGTATTTATTTGAGGTAGGTAGACCAGGATGGGGGCACTGGGTGCTGTGGTGGGGGTGCCGTGAGCCCTTTTACCTAGGGCACCAGTTGACCTAAGGCCGCTCCTGATTGCT
This sequence comes from Protopterus annectens, assembly GCF_019279795.1. Classification (NCBI taxonomy): domain Eukaryota; kingdom Metazoa; phylum Chordata; order Ceratodontiformes; family Protopteridae; genus Protopterus; species Protopterus annectens. The sequence goes on along the minus strand of NC_056729.1, from coordinate 1,873,998,453 downwards.
TATGGAATATTTTGCTGGTCTTCTGCTTGAGCTACTGAAGTTACACACAGACCTCTCTCATCTAAGGTAGATACACCACAGGGAAACAAATACTCTAAAATGACCACTTACTTTCAAGCTTAGGTTGCTGTCCTCAGTCCTGAATATTTATTTTCTGAATCTGAAAGTGATCTCAAAAAGCACTGATGTTTGTCAGGGATGAAAACAAAGTTAATAACTTTTAGTAATGTAATTAGATGTTGTTCTTAGATATAAATATAAGGCTTAGGAAGTCATACTAGTGTTTGTGCAGTGATGACTTAATAATAGTAATAATAAATAATAATACATGAATAATAAAGTTATTTCTGACTTTCTGACTTGGCAAGTAAGTTTGCTTTCATGTTCATACTTTTTTTGTATAAAATAATGGTTTTGATGATGACTTATTGCAATGCAATACCTAGTTTTATAAGATCAGTATTGATTGCCTATATGTTGATACTTTTATATGAAGTGACATCACAGATAAAAAGCTGATTTAGGAATGTCTTACAGCTGCTATTTGTCTCATTGTTTGCAATGTTGTGTGTAAATCTCTTATATCTCATGCACAATTGCTTTTTATTATGTAGTTTGTATCCTTGTTCAGTACTTTTCGATTCATATCCTTTAGTGAAATTTGGGCTTGATAACTCATGGGGTAATTGATTTTAGTAATTTATTAAAAGTATGGGTGAATGTGTGTGCGGGGGATAATTCAGGTTTGTTTAAAATATAATTGAATCTGAGTTAGAAATAGAGGCAGTGTATCTCTTACGATGTTAAAAAAAAAAAAAAAAAAAAATATATATATATATATATATATATATATATATATATATATCATCATTCTCTTTCGGCTTTTCCCGTTAGGGGTCGCCACAGTGGATCATCTCTTTCCATTTCTTCCTATCCTCTGCATCTTGCTTTGTCACACCAACCGCCTGCATGTCCTCTCTCACCACGTCCATAAACCTTATCTTAGGCCTTCCTCTATTCCTCTTACCTGGCAGCTCCATCCTTAGCATCTTTTTCCCAATATACCCATCATCCCTCCTCAGCACATGTCCAAACCAACACAATCTTGTCTCTCTTGCTTTGTCTCCAAGCTGTCCAACATGAGCTGACCCTCTAATATACTGATTCCTAATCCTATCCATCCTAGTCACACCGATTGCAAATCTTAACATCTTTAACTCTGCCACATCCAGCTCTGACTCCTGCCTTTTTGTCAATGCCACTGTCTCCAACCCATATAACATAGCTGGTCTCACTACACTCTTGTAGACCTTCCCTTTCACTCTTACTGATACCCGTCTGTCACAAATCACTCCTGACACTCTTCTCCACCCATTCCACCCTGCCTGTACTCTCTTCTTCACCTCTCTTCCACATTCACCATTACTCTGAACTGTTGATCCCAAGTACTTAAACTCGTCCACCTTTACCAACTCTACTCCCTGCATCCTCACCATTCCTCTACCCTCCCTCTCATTTACACACATATATTCTGTCTTAGCCCTGCTGACCCTCATTCCTCTGCTCTCTAGAGCATATCTCCACCTCTCCAGAGTCTCCTCAACCTGATTCCTACTCTCACTACAGATCACAATGTCATCTGCAAACATCATAGTCCACGGGGCCTCCTGTCTGATCTCATCTGTCAACCTGTCCATCACCACTGCAAATAAGAAAGGACTCAGAGCTGATCCTTGATGTAATCCCACCTCCACCTTAAATGGATCTGTCACTCCCACTGCAGTCCTCACCACTGTCACACTACCCTCGTACATATCCTGTACCACTCTTACGTACTTCTCTGCCTTCCTCATACAATACCACAACTCTTCTCTAGGCACCCTGTCATATGCTTTCTCCAAGTCTACAAAGACACAATGCAACTCCTTCTGACCTTCTCTGTATTTCTCCAACAACACTCTCAGAGCAAACATTGCATCTGTAGTCCTCTTTCCTGGCATGAAACCATACTGCTGATCACTAATCATCACCTCCCTTCTTAACCTTGCTTCCACTACTCTTTCCCATAACTTCAAGCTGTGACTAATCAGTTTTATCCCTCTGTAGTTACTGCAGTTCTGCACATCACCCTTATTCTTAAAGATAGGTACCAAAACACATTTTCTCCACTCCTCAGGCATCCTCTGACTTTCCAAAATTTCATTAAACAATCTAGTTAGAAATTCCACTGCCATTTCTCCTAAGCACCTCCATGCTTCCATTGGTATGTCATCTGGGCCAACAGCCTTAAAATAGTTGCTATTGTAACCCTGATTGGAATAATGTTAACAAGGAAATTGTCAGCCTGCTTCCATTGCGCTGCAACAGCGTTATCAACTATGACATACGCACTCAGTTTATTACTTTAACTAGTAAAAAAGTATTGATATATTTATTTGCAATCATCAGTATTTAAAAGCTCATGGTATCTCTTCTCTTAGTATACATTTAGTTCAAATAAATATTCATTTATAGCATATTTACAGTAGCATCATTCATAAGCACTCTCTCTTAGAGAGAAATAACTCATTAGCTAATAAACATTTAAACTGAGGAAAAAAGACTGGATAATATACAAATATAGTTGATTCACAGCAGTTGATTCTTTAGTATTTAGAATATGCCTTGATATAGGAATTCAAAAGAGTTAAATGGTAAAATAGATACTTCAAAGCAAGATTTTAGGATACTTGTACTGTGAAATAATAAAAATATGTTTATACATACAAAGATTAGCTTTAACCTTAAAATTTCTAATTCTATTGGGGAAGTTACTGGGCCGGATTCACGAAGGCTTGCATGGAGTCTAAGAGTAGTCTAAGACTCCATGCAGCCTTCGCGATCCAGGAACAGCCCAAAGTCCATGTAAGAGACAAGCTAAAATGGCTCTTACACGGAGTGGGCGTGGATAAGCTAATCAGCTCACTTGCAGCCGAATAGCATGCAAATGAGGATGATTAGCGATCCAGGAAGCCCAGAACAGCCCGTGTAAGAGCCGTTTTAGCTGCAGAAATGTACTCAGTTGACAAATGAGTAAGTTTCTGCAAAAACTGTAATGGAGCCATGTCAGCTCCAAATAAAGGGTGCATATGTGTCAGGCAGCATGCCAATGGCCAAATATGTGGCCATTGGCAAAGTAACCTGATGCAAATATATTAAAAATATAATTTTTTTTTTTCGGCGATTGCCGATGTTTAAACCCAGCGCAGTCCCGCGCAAACGGGCTGCGCTATATAAAACATAAAAACGAAGGTTTTAAACCTACAAATTTAGGTTTTATGCAATACATGGAATGTCAATGCAGGGACCAGCAGACCAAAACCAACATGGCCACCGTGTAGTGGTTGCTAAGGGGGGAAGCTGAGTCTAAGACATGTAACTAAGCATTAGTAGGGAATCTGATGCAAATGAGTGTAAGGATACTGAATTCCACTGTCACATAGCAAATGAGCACAGTCTGAGCAGTGTAAGAGTTACAGAAGGGGAGGAACAGAGTAGGAGATAGGTGACATCACAGGGCGGAATGGTAGAAAGAAATGCAGTTCATTGGAGGTCAGAGTTACATGACAGATGTCAAACAGATATCATGGAAGGAGGTGTGCCACTAACTAAGCATGAGAAAGTCAAGAAATGGAAGGTGTACACTGTTGCCTACACCAAAGTTTCTTGCTGGATGTGTAGGCCCACGTGTGCACGCCATGAAGCGTGAGTAAGGCAGTGTGCACGCCTGTAAGACAGACTGAGCATGTGGGAGCGTGTTGGGAGATGTTTAACACTGTTTGTGTGGGCGTGCACGCGTTTTAATCCGAATAAGCAGATTCTGAACCGTGAAAGTATGTGTGCGCGCGTGTAAGCCACTGTGAGCGTGTTTCTGCTGGTTTACACACAGCTCCACCTTGAGGAAACAGAAAGGAAAAAGGAACCAACAGATTTAGTTGGAAGCTAGCAGGGAATACTGCTGGAGCTAGCAGGTGAAAACAATTAGATGCAGGCAATTACACAGGCAGAATAGTAGCCCAGCCCAGCACTTAAAACTCTGCAAACAGCAGTGCAGGATGTTTCTCTCAAGAGACACTGCAAGACAGGAGTTACGTTATCAGAAGTGAAAACTGAAAAAGCTGAACTCAGAGCAGAAATGTTAGGGGCTGCCATAGCTGTCATAATGAGACATAGGCGACTTGCTGAGGGTGGTGACAATGCAGATGGTGCCAGACAACCCACAGTGAGGAGACGGAGAAGAGTGTACAGGCCCAGGGTCACCTACCAAGTGTTACATGAGCTGGAGATAGTAGAGTGCTATAGAGTGGACAGAGACCTCCTGCAGCAAATAGTGGAGCTGTGCAGGCCACGCCTCACACACAGAACCAACCGAGGGGAACCCATCCCAGTGGAAACCAAGGTATGTGTTGGCCTAAGAATACTAGCAACAGGTATCTTCCAGAGACCAACTGGTGATATGATCGGGATATCACAGGCATCAGCCTACAGGGAACTGCACCAGTTCCTGGATGCCATGTCAGCACATGTCGGTGATCATGTATATGTCCCCAATGCCCGTGAGGTATTGGCCAGCAATATGCATCTCTTCCAGCAAATAGCGGAATACCCTGAGGTAGTGGGTGCAATAGACTGCATGCACATACGCATCAAAGCACCAGCCGGTGAGCGGGGTAGGGCATACATCAACTGCAAGGGCTTCCCCTCCATCAACTGTCAAGTCGTGTGTGATTCCCAGGGCATAATAATGAATGTGTGTGCTGGCTGTCCTGGGAGCTACCATGATTCCCACATCTGGCATTTGACGCAGCTGTACCAGACATTTGCCAATGGGGACATCCCGCATGGACACCTAGTGGGGGATGCAGGTTATGCACTGGAGCTGTGGCTGATGACACCCATCAGAAATGCACACACACCTGAACAAGAACACCATAATGAGGCACATGCACAAACACGTAATGTAATAGAGCATGTGTTTGGGCTGCTCAAGTCACGGTTCCGGTGTCTGGACACATCTGGTGGAGCCTTGCAGTACACACCAACTACATGTACTCAAATTGTCATGGTATGTGCTATGCTACATAATATGATCTTGTGAAAACAGCTGCAGCAGGACCAGCATAGGGCCGGGCCAAACAGCCCCCCACCATTGCCAAGGCCATCACAGGCAGAGCGTGACTCAGAGGAGGAACAACCTGAGCCTGCCCCAGTAGGCAGAAGGAGACGTGCCCAGTATGCCCTGGCCTTGGCAAAGAGGCAACGCATAGCACATACACTGGCTCAGTAGGAACCCTGGGAATGATCCCCCTCTCTGACTCACTCATATAGTAACAAGGATGCCTAACATGACACAACCTGCTCTCAAACATGTACAGGGAAGTGTAATATGCGCATCCGACAGAGGCAGCCCTGCAGCACCACCTGAGGCATGAATGCTATGTGTTAAGTAATGTAGCACCATGTACTATATGCACACCTGAGGACCCTGACTAACATCCTACCCTCACCAAGCATCATGCCACAACATGACAATGAGATGATCAAGTGCAATAATTGACGGAAGTATCGCAGTTAGTCAAAAGGGATCCAATGTGTGCCAGTCTGGGATGACATGCTGAGCATGACATGATGCACCACCTGCTAGGACTGGCATGCACCTATCAGTGCAGGCCGTATGGATACTGGCAAAGGCTGTTGTTACCCACAGTGTGCCCTGAATAGATAAGGCTCAAAACACAAACCTATCTCCATAGGTATCAGAAGGGATAAGAATAAGATAAGGGATAAGTCGAAACAGCAAGATGCATGCAGTCTAAACTCACCCAGTATGGAGAATGGTGATATCTGTGCTGTAACAGAAAACTGAGCCAAGGCTCACAACAGCACCCTAACACTACCAGGTTACACCTCATACTGTGCTGTACAGTCTCAAAACATGGAACAAGCTACAAAAGGAGGGTGACTAGCAAGAATTGTCAAGGATAACCACACCCCCATGTTGGTACCACAACAAAAAGCAACATGGACTAGCCATGGTCAAGTAACAGTGGCTAAAACTGCCCCCCAGTTTATAGCCTGCTACAGACTACTGTCCCAACACCAGGAACTGCACCTGGCCTATGCTGGAATACATGAATATATCAAGTCCTCCAAACCACATTATATTGGGTGACTGAAAATACCCAGACATAGAATGGGAGCATTATACTATCTCCAACAGTGTAGGACAAAAGTTCATAGAATCCATAAACCAAAAGGCCCAGGAACAACGTACTACTCCCACAAGAGGGGTAAGCATACTGGATGTGATAATCAGCAACATGGGTACTGGATGGCAAGATGAGAAGTGTATTGCTCACTGGTAAAACCAGACCATAGAGTAATCACACTGGATATACAAATCCTGACCACAGTCCCTGGCCAGAAAACCACAGTGGAAAACATGTGTAAAGCAATATTTGCACTCCTCCAAACTGATGTGGAATCCATTAAAGGTCCTGTGCAGGTGCGAAATATGGGCCACACCTCAGAACCTGTAATACAGCCATTCCATGAACATTGCCAGGAATGCTTGGATTATGCAATCCTAAATTAAAACAAGACACAATGCCATACACGCAGGCATCTGGCATGGTGGACACCAGCCATAACCAAACCATGCAAGAGAATGAGGAAGCTACTACATGATAGAGCAAACATAAACAATGAAGTAATCACTGATCAGTAGTATGGCAATAAAATATGTCCACACATACAATCCACTAAGGCCAGCCACAACAAGTTGAATCTGTGAATCCTGAGGCAATGTTACACCTGCCCCAAGTACACAGACAACCCCAACTCCATCCAAGAAATACAAATATATGTGAGAGATGCAACCATCTATCCAAACTGGAGGCTGAGCTCCCTCAACTCAGTACTCCCAAAACTAGTCAGGAGGAGAAGGTAACCACACACACCACAAACACAGTCCCACATAGACCTATCACAACTGCAAACCAAAGACATAAACACAGAAAAACATTCCCGGAGGCACAAATTACAAACACAGCACACCAACAGAGGCCTCTAAAGCAGACACCCAATCAAACAACCTCCAAACATAGCACATGCAACACATAGTACACAAGGCTGGTGTGCCAAACAGTCACAGGCCAGAAGGAGAAACAACATGCCTGATACAGTTGTAATAGGTGACTCCATAGTCAGACACACTGCTGTCCCACACACCAGACTGAACAAGTGAAAGGGTACAGTAAGCTGCCTGTAGGCTGCCACAATACGCCACATAAGAGAAGTATGCAGGTCACTCCAAAGCAAGTAGAAATATGATGCAGTCATAGTCCATGCTGGTGTGAATGACCTGAGATGTACCTCCCTAGACTACATGAAAAGAGACATAGATGAGCTCTCTGATTATGTAGTCCAGGCTGGTATGACACTCACCATTTGCAGCATCCTACCCTTACCAAGAATAATGCCACAGTACAAACACGGAATGATCAGTCATAGCAAGTGGCACACTTACTGGTGTCATTCCAAGGGGATCCAATGTCTGTCTGCTTGGGATGTCATGCTTGACAAGCCATGCAGCTGTTCTTGGGATGGCTTGCACTTGTTACCCCTGGGTGTCTGAATATTGGATAAGGCCTTTGCCACCTCCATACAACCTTTTGTAGGCAAGGCTGAAAAGACTGACCCACCACCCTAGAAAACATAAGTGGAAAGAAACATAAGGGTAATGCTGACCAATGCCAGATGTGTAAACCCCAATATGCATGCTCCCAAGGCCATCCCCAGTATGGAGAACATCGATGTTTGTGCAGTGACAGAAACCTGCTGCAAGCCTCCTGACAGCACACCAGCACTACCAGGTTATACCACGTATCATGTGTCATGGCCCCAAAATCTGGAACAAAACATAAAAGGAGGGTGAGTATCCATATTCAGCACAGACACCCATACGTCCAGGTAACTGACAATGCACAAGGCATTGGAGTCCACCCATGTGCAACTAACTGTAGGCAAGACTGCTGTACAGTCTGTAGCATGCTACAGACCACACTCTCACACACAGGAACCCCACCCAGCCATCCTGAAGACACTGGACAGTATGAATGTCCCACCAAATACCAAACAAGGTACCACAAATTACCACATAGGTGGTAAACCATTATGTATGGAAGGAGTAACCAGGGACCTAGGGACACAAGTGGACAGTAACCTGTTATGTGACACCCACATTGCCAATGTGGCTAGGAAGACTGTCTACATTTGACACCGTATCAGGAAAGGATTCACATCTACGTCAACAGAGGTCATTGTGCCCCTATACTGTTCTCTAATCACACCCATAATCTAGTACAATGCCTCATATGGGATGTACCTTACCTGACACCTGCAGCAGATAGAAAGACCTCAAAGATACCTCACCAAGAGGATAAAGGGTCTCAAATATATGTCATATGCTGCCTGGCTGTAGACACCCCAGCTGAATGCAGTCACATACTGCCTATACAGAGGCATTGCATGCCTGTTGTAGAAGGCCATGCCCAACACAGGAGTAATGGACATGCTCCACCCCAGAAAACTCAAATCCATCGGAGCTGTGAGAGATGTCAACCTCAACAAATAATGAAATAGGATGTGCTGGTGGGACAGATACATAATCCAGAGGCTTCCCACACCCTGGACCAGAATCCCACTCCATGTTAGGCAGAGCCCCTCACTGACACTCTTCAACAGGAATCTTGCCAAGTGGATGGATGATTGTAGAGTTACACTGGGGGTCTTCACTGTGTCATGTCCAGACAGAGGCACAGCAAAGCAAATCATAAATGGCCATAATATTCACATAGCAAGGGGTGGCAAAAGCCACACACACTCTGGCTAGGCTAACAAATGCCCTAGGGTGGATAGCCTAGTATGAACCTATGCACCTATGAAGTTACAAATTGTACAGGACACTAAGGATAATCCCAAGGCTTTCACAACTGATGGTAGGAACCATGGAACCATGTTGGGAATTCACAGATATGCTCTGAATCACACAAATATCACAAACACACACACATATTGCCAACATACATCCTGACAGGTGCAGTGCAAATCCCCCCCCCCCCAAATGCAGAATATCTATCCCAGCAGACTGCTGGCCCCCTAACATTGCAGATGCTGAGGTAACAGCCAACATCGACAAAGCAAAACACACAGCAGCAATGGTATGAGATGGTGTCCTGGGCTTAGTGCAACATGGACTCCAAGATGAATGGAATGCCAAACCACACTACTGCTCAATGTCAGCCTTACCACAGAATATTTACCCAAAGAGCAGTGTACAACAACAGTGGTCCTTCTCAACAAAGGTGTTGCCTGAATGGATACTGAAAACTACTACCCCAGAATCCTGAGAAGCTCGGTCTGCACAGCTATGGAAAGGATCAGCATGTACCACAGACATAAAGATATTGGGGACCTACTGACACTGGACCCTACCCAGTGTGGCTTTCTTAAGTGCAGATCCTGCCCCTAAACATGTTTGACTCAATGGAAACAGTCATTAAGGTCATTGATGCGGGCAATGTGGTCCACACAGCGTAGCTGGACCTTGCAAAGGCTTCTATACAATACCCTACATGTTCATTATAGATAAGCTCACCAGCTTAAATTTAAACCCCTATGTCAGTAGAGGGGTTGCAAACCAGACCAAGGACAGAACAGACATGGTCAGACATGCTGCAGACATGTCAGACTACAAACCAGATATAACTGGCATCCCACAAGGCTTGGTCCTGGGATCTCCCTCGTCTGGTATATATGTCCCATAGGTACAGGCAAACATGGAAGGACTGTGTCCTAACATGTTTGCAGAGGACTACAAACTGCTCACCACATATGATCCACCAGCTGACACAAGCATCCCACAAAAGGGCCACATAGAAACAGACAACTGGTGCCATAGCCATGTCAGCAAGCTAATTGCAGAAACGTGTATAGTCAACCCCATGGATATACAGTAAGTGCCCACCAATTACCACATAGGTGTTAACCCATTATGTAGTTAACATGTAATGAGAGACCTGGGGACACAAGGTGATAGATATCCTGCATTGGACAAACATGTGCTGTAGTGTTTACAGAAACATACCATATACCCACCTAATCATGAAGGTTGTCAGATCCAGATAAGGGAGGTCATTGTGGCTCTGCAGTCATCCTTCATCAGCGTACAATTGACTACAATAGCCCCTGTGGGATGTACCTCAGCAGACATCTCCATCAACCGTAAAGTCCCCAACAGTACCTCACCAGGAGTATCAAAGAGCTTGCACAGATGCCATGTGTTGCCTGTGTTGCTGGTATCAATAAACATGCTGCACCTTGTACAATCTGAATGGCAGTGAGCTATGCACATGAGAGACCTGAACCCCAGCACTGACTTACATAGGACAAGCTGTACTGCATGATCCATAACACAGAAGCCACCCCAACCATGAGTGAACCCCCAGTACAGGCTACCCATAGAGTCACTTATCAATCTTCCTCAATAGGAATCTTGATGAGTGGATGGGAGATGGTAGCTTTATCCTGGGTATCACTGTCATGTCACAGGTAGACAGAGGCACAGTATACTAACCATGACATATGTCATGGCAAACTCCACTTACAATGTGTGTTGAAGGACAAACACACTCTCCAACTAGCATTAGACATGGACTAGGGCACATCGCTAGTGTTTGCAAATGTACACCTATGTTGTGAAATACACTACCAATGTTGGACAAGCCTGGTTTAAGTAGTTCATATCTGAACAGAATGCAACATGGTCAGATGTACACAACTGACCCCTAACCAGGCTGTTGTGCTCACTATCGAAATGTAAAGCAGTGATAGCACTAAAGCCCAGGATACTGTCCACCACAGTCAAAGTACTACCAGTACACTATACAGTACTACAGTGTTAGGTCAGTGTGAAAGGATGTTGACAACTGTATGCAAAGTATCCCATGCAAACACTGCAGGCACAGTATAATCCTGTTGTGTTCACACACAAAGCAGTTGTACAGTAACTACACAACATGAACCACAACACACAACCATAAACGGGTGATATTTGTTGAAGTTCACACTCATCCACAAATGTGGTGGGCTGCAGAGTCCAACATATGGAATGCTCACACTGGGCATGCTCACACACTTTGATAAATGAGACATATGTCAGACAACATGCCATGGGAAGGCTGAACTGGGCATGCTCACACACTTAGGCCAAATCCCAGTTTAGCAGTTGGACACACATATCTGGTATTTTTATGTGTTATTCCAGGAACCAAATACATTACAGCAGTCTGCCCAGTGCACACAGTTAAATGACTACAGAGACATACGTGATATAGTGGATCCCTCCCATATGCAAACATCTTCCACAGATGCACAAGTTGTTCATACAAACAGGGAATGCTATGGCAATAAAGATGTGCAAACAGTCTACCAGCAACAAATAATGTGCATTTGACAATTAAACATATGGGTATAGAGGTCAACACTAGGCTGTTTGCCCTAGGGAATGACAGCTAAGCCAGAGTGTGCTTGGTGTCTGCCTCCCCACAGGATGCACATTCCCCTTTCTAAACACCGATGATGTCAGCACCCTATAAGTACAGCAGGAGAAAAGAAACTTCCCAGTAATGCGAATAGCGTGCTCTGCTAATGTGTCTGTCACAAGTGCTGTTAGGTAGGGGTTTAAATCCTGCAAATGCTCAGTGTCTGTGTGTGAGTGAGTGGGGTTGGTGTGTGTGTAAGTCTGTGGGAGAGAAATGTCCCTTTTGGCAACTAGGAAAACACACTGCAGGATGCACATTCTCCTTTCTAAACACCGATGATGTCAGCACTCTATAAGTATAGCAGGAGAAGAGAAACCTCCCAGTAATGTAAATAGCGCGCTCCGCTAATGCGTCCATCACAAGTGTCATAACATAGTTAGGTAGGGGTTTGAATCCTGCAAATGCTCAGTGTGTGTGTGAGTGGGGTTGGTGTGTGTGTAAGTCTGTGGGAGAGAAATGTCCCTTTTGGCAACTGGGAAAACACACTACAGGATGCACATTCCCCTTTCTAAACACTGATGATGTCAGCACCCTATAAGTATAGCAAGAGAAGAAAAACCTCCCAGTAATGCGAATAGCATACTTTGCTAATGTGTCCGTCTCGAGTGTCATAACATAACCAGATAGGGGTTTGAATCCTGCAATTGGCAAGTGTGTGTTTTTGGCTGAGGGGGGTTAGTGTGTGTGAGGACAATGTCCCTTTTGGCAACTAGGTGAACAGACTACAGGATGCACATTCCCCTTTCTAAACACTGTTCAGCTGAAGGCCATGGCTCTGGCACAAGTTGTCTGTTTCTATGATGCCCCTTTGGAAGATGCTTGTGTCGGCTGGAGAGTCGATTATGGTGGCCAGTTCGCAGTCATCTGCATATTTGGTCAGCCACAGTCCGTCCGTGTTAGCCTGTACCTCCAATAAATATATACCAAACAAGAGAGGTCCCAGGACTGAGCCTTGTGGGACACAACTCGTAACTGGTTTGGAGTCTGGCATGGCTCCAGCAATTCTAACCATGTGGGTTCTGTCCTTGAGCCACTGTGCAATCCATCTAGTGACATAGGGGCTTATATTTAAGCTGGTGAGCTTCTCTAGAATGCCCAAGTGGGGTATTGTTGTGAAGGCTTTGCAAGGTCCAGGTAGGCTGTGTGAACCACCTTCCCTCGCCAATGGCCTTGGTGACTGTTTCAAAGAAATCAACCAGGTTAAACCTGGTAGCTGGTGTGCTCTCAGTAGCCCTGAACCAGGCATCTGTTACTGCACAGATATCGATGTTCTCCATGCCAAGGAGTGTTTTGGGTGCATGCATCTGGAGGTTTAGACTTCTGGCGTTGGGTAGCATTACTCCTAGTTTCTTATCCCTTGTGATACCTATGAAGGTGGGTTTGTCATTTGAGCCTTGCCTAACATAGGCACTATGGGGTAGCAAGAGCCTTTGCCAATATCTGAAAGCCCAGGGTGACAGGTGCAGGCCGTCCCTAGCGAAGCAGGTAGTTCAACAGAAGATGAATATGTGAAGGTGTAGTGCCTGTGATTAGTTAGCAGTAGCATATATGACTGCTCACGTGGACACATGCCAGGTAAGTCATATGCACTGTGTCACAGGCAATGTACATGTGAATAGGACAAACAGTGACATCCTGTCAAGTGGGACATGGACATACATATAGTAAGCTATGCAGATGGCACTAGGAGTCCACAGAAGCTCTATAACTATGCATTGCAGGTGTGATCAGTATTCCAGGGTAATTGCAAGCAAACATGCATGCAAACAAAGCTACAGTAAACAGGGCTGCATGTAGTCCATTGTACAACAAACAAGCTGTACCAGTTCCAGTAGGTAACACTGCAAATATGCAGGCACTATGCACATGTACATGGAAATACACGGGTCAGATGGCTAGGGTCCAGTCTCAGTGCACACAAGTGTACAGACCATGTACTGTCAGGATGTACAACTGGATGGAAACCCATGTGCTCATACCTGCAGTAATACACATGTCAAATAACAGACACTGAGCCTTCACTCAGTGGTTCCATACTTAGTAGGATGTATGCTACCTGGCCTGCCACCACAGTATCCCTGACATATATGGGGACTCTCCCTCCTGTGACAGTTAGTTATGTGTGTTGGGGCTGTCTAGCATGGTATGAGATGTGAGCATGCAGTGCTAGGGTGCTCCTGTGGGTCCTGTACCAGTTGTGTAGTACTGCACACATATCAACATCCTCAAACATCTGCATTGCAGAGTCCAGTGTGGGCAACATGCCACTTGCAATTTACTTGTCCATCATTGTGTATTACTACATTCATTACCTTATCCCCTGTGCTACACCTATGTATGTAGCCTTCTGTTGACATCATTACCACTGGTATGCCAACATGTGCAGATGATACACTATGGTACTTACCATGGGTGTAGACAACAGGACATGACAATCACACACTTACTGCATCAGGCATGCTGTGATATACCCACAATTAATTCAGCACACCGTACTGTTAACAACATGATACTATTACTACACATCTATGTGGTCATCCTGTGCATCAGCAACATGTTAACCTGTACCTGCACAGTTGTTACAGATTGCAGGAGGTGGCACAGTTTCATCATATGCACAGGGTGTGAACTTGGTATGCCTGAGTCAGCCACCGATACCACCAATTGACATGTATGTGTATGTGTGTTGGTGAGGGACAGCAGTAGAAGGTGGGGCAATGTTGATGCAGTGTGTGCGTATGCGGTAGCCCTAGGTGTTGTCAATTCACATGTGTGTATGGATGCACACAGTTCCACCTCATGGCTGCCATATACTGGTGTTTGTGGACAGCCACAGACTGTACCTGCCAGGTCATACAGATCAGTGTCTCTGGCCATGGACATGGTACCTGTGCCTTGCAGGGGTGCTACGGACCGTATCCGGTACCAACCCAGACTGGGTACTGTCATCAGAAGCAGGTGTTCATTGACTGGACACAGATCCCTGTCGGGCCTGGCCAGAGCCACGTGCACGTGGTCTCCTGGGGCGGTCTGATGACAGCACAGACCCAGCATTGCTGGGGCTGCTGCTGGCACTACAGGGGCAGCCACGGCCCTGCTGTCGTCCGCGACGACTGCCAGCTGCTGCTGTTTCTGGCATACGGCCACGTCGATGCCTCAACCGCCCACCATTGCCCTGGCTCATGGACATGTAGTTGTGGAACCAGTCTAATATGTCCCCACAACGACTGTCTATGACATCGGTGAAATCCCGGATGGCAGCCGCAATGTCATGCATACTGTCAGTCATGCTGTCAGCTCCCTCAGACCCTGTCTGGTGTACCGTTCCATACGTGACTGTGCCTGCATGACAGCCCGAAACATAGCTGAGGTTGTAAGACCTCTGTGGGTATGTCTGACAGGGGCAGTACGCCCATGGATGCTCCCACGAGAACCCCTGGACATCTGTCTGTGTGGTACCATCTCTGGGCCATGCCCATGGCTGCTGTGTGGGGAGGCATGTGCCACAGATACCACATGACCCTGGTCAATGCCCACTGTATGCTGTCCATCACCTAGGGACATTGGTGACAAAGGGTGTATTGGCAGGATAACTGTGCGCATTGATGGGGTTGACAGCTGTGTACAGTCAATCGGCTGACCAATGGCGGACCCTGGCATACGTTCCTGTGCCATTACACAGATGTCATCATTATCAGTACCCACGGCACCTGATTCAGGTTCCTGCTACATGACACCAGAGCAGCAACAGAACCTGTGGGAGGGAAACAGGAAACACAGTTTACAATGTCTACACATTACCAGTGATGCACATATGCACACATGCACACATGCACAGGTGCACACATGCACACGTGCACACGTGCACACATGCACAGGTGCACACATGCACACATTCACAGGTGGACACATGCACATGTGCACACATGCACAGGTGCACACGTGCACAGGTGCACACGTGCACACATGCACAGGTGCACACATGCACACATGCACATGTGCACACGTGCACACAGGCACACAGGCACACAGACACACAGGCACACATGCACACGTGCACAGGTGCACACATGCACACATGCACATGTGCACACGTGCACACAGGCACACAGGCACACAGGCACACATGCACACGTGCACAGGTGCACACATGCACACATGCACACATGCACACAGTTTCACACAATTGTACATTACTCGGTATGCGTGATATCAACACACAGACACAGACACACCTACATACATACAAAGAGCACTACTAAGTGAGCCAAATAGTACTATTACTATCAACACTATTACAGGAATTGTTAATACACACTCACCAGCATGGATAGGCTGCATTGCTGTTATATCAGAGGGTCCAGCAGACGTGAAGAAACTAATGTCAGTGGGCACAACTGTGCCATTGTTACTGAGTATGATACAGGTCGGTAGTACAACAGTCGCCTTTCACAGGTCAGCTGCTAATATTGAGGATATCACACTTGCACATTAAATACTATGGTGACAGCTACAAACCAAGGACACACCTCACACATGCATTAACTACCAGTGTACACAACAGTCAACTATACATATGGCATATTACCTGCACGTTCACTGTCTTGCTGCTGCGTGGCTCCAGCCTCCATCATAATGCATGTCTGCTGCTGTTGTTGTTGCTGGCGGACTGGAGCCACTACACTCATGAGTAGTCCCTCCAGTCTTGTGAGTGGGGGATGTGTAGCCACCCCACCACCTGTGGCGACTTGTTGCCTGTGGATATCTGACGCACGCTGACGGACATGTCTGATTAAATCACTGCGGTGATGTCGTACCTGCTCATATGTCCTATTATGCGTGCCTATGTCATTTACCCGACGGACAAGGTCTTGCCACAGTGCAGCTCTCTCCTGCTGATTCTGGCTGGTGCGGGAAAAGAGTATTGCATAATTCCGCACCAGGCTCTGGTGTATCTCCTCATCCTCAGTTGTGGAGTAGGTGGGATTCCGCGGGTGGGCCATGTACCTGAGAAAGAAAATAACCTGGTATCAGCAATATATGTCAGCAGAATTTGGCACACATACTATACATGCTACTCGACTGTTATGATACAACATATCTCACATATGTAGCATCTGTCTGTCTATTGGTGGATACACATGTAGATGGCCAGGTATCAGTGCTCAGCCAGCAACTGTGCAACAGTACCTGGCACACTCCATACGACATACTACCAAACCCCAGCAGTCAGAACACTGATTCAGGTCAAGAGCACCTCCTCACTCTGGGTGTTTGTATCTAGGTACTGTATGGCCTACATCATCAACTACTGTGAGCTGACCACACACTGATTGCCCTGGATATACATATCCCACCTCCACCACCAGCACAAACGACTATAGTGCATAACATTACAGATACAAACTTTACACTTTGTAACAGTGACATGGTATCCTTTCAGCCCACTGGGCCAGTGGCAGATACAACCCACAATGCTGACCCCTACACAATTGCTTTCTACAGACATCTCTGAGAATGCATGGATCATGCAATCCCATATATGACCAAGACACTCTCCACAAAGGGACAGCATCCTGTCTGGTGGACCCCAGCCATAGACAGATTGTATTACAGAAGATGGAAGGTACTGCAAGACAGAGCATAATTCCATAAACGGAGGGCATGTCTGAGCAGCACTAGTAAGGATCTATTTTCCATCATACAAAATCCATGGGCAACTTTGAGAGGGAAATCAAGAGGGACACTACAGATAACCAGAAGTCCTTCTTCGGTTATGTTAGCAACCTGGTCAGGATCCATCCTCTATGCCCATAGTTAGTACACAACAACAAATATTTCACTGACACCACAGATATCGACAACATTGTGGCAGACAGGTTCAGTGCAGGTGTCACCCTGCCCTCTCCCCCAAAATAAGACATAGTTATCCCAGCTGACTGTAACCTCCCTGTCATCACAGATGTCCAGGTGAGAGCCACCCTCAGGACAGCAGAATACACAACATGAATGGGACCTGATGGTATCCCCAGTTGCATGCTACATAAGTCTGACAGGAGCTAAACACACATATAGAAGTGCTATGTAACACTAGCCTGACTACAGGATATGTACCTGTACACTGGCGCACAGCAGCAGTGGTTCCACTCCACGAAGGAGGCACCTCAACATACCAATACAATACAACACAATACATTACATTACAATACAATACTATACAATATGCTATTGCCCCTGGGACTACAGCAGCGTACTGTTCTGCTACCCTGACCATTGTGACACATGTGGTGTGATGGTAACTGCTGCTGTCACACAGTTACACAGGGTGACTCATGTGGCATATTACCTATCTAACATTCAGCAGGGGTATGTGTGACGTACTCATGGGGAGTCTTGCTTCTTAACACTGTGTGGTTTATTGCAGGGTATGTCTTATCTGTGGTTAGGAACTCTTACCTCCACATGTGCACTCTATTGCAGTGGCACGGACTACACACAGCAGACATTTAGGTTGTGGATGGTGTGAGGTGTTACTATGGTTGTTGGACATCTGTCATGGGTGTGACTTACATATGTAAATCCGGGAGTGGTAACCTCTATGCGGGTAGCATATGTGTACTCTGTGGTGTTGTCAGTCACTGTGCATTGGTAATGTGTTTGAGTGCATTGTGACAGTGTTGTACATGTCACTGTGTCCTTCTCCATATCTGTAGCTGTCATGTGAGGTCCATACCATGGCATCCATTATGTAGTGTGGAGGGGTACACTGATCTACATGTCCATAGCTGACACACCATGTCCGCTGACACATACCATGTGCAGGTATTCCAGGGATAGTGTGCCACTGTGAATATCATTGGGGCCACTATTGTACACATTTATGACCCTGTTCACCCCTGACACATGCAGTGGTGGGCAACCAATCACATATCTGGTGGTTACTGGTGTAGGTGATCTGGAATGTGGTATGGTACTCCGGTTTTGACACTGGTGTTCACTCCATGCCTTTGTCACCAGGCACATGTTGCAATACATCTGTACACATGTGCCTCACTCAGAATTTATATACATCTCTCTTTCTCTCTCTCTGTATATATATATATATATATATATATATATATATATATATATATATATATATATAGATATGTATATATATATATATATATATATATATATATATATATATATATATATGTCCGTATACATATACACATATATATATTGATGTACATATATTGCTATAGATGTGGAGGGGGGGGGACACAGAGGGGGTGTGAGTGACAGAGGCTGTGTTGCAAGTCGTCATATACAGTCATACCTGTAGATAGTCAGATGAGTCTGTCTATGTATATGTATCTACATATATCTATATCTGTATGTGTGCATTATATAGATATGTTTGTACAATATTCTATCTACATCTGTCTATGTATTCCTACATCTCTCTCTCTATGTATGTATACATATATGCATATATATATATATATATATATATATATATATATATATATATATATATATATATATATATATATACATATATACACATACATATGTTGACATACATACGTATCCATATGTTAGACAGGTATATCAACATATTTGTCTACCATACTGTATACACACACTAACATACTGCTAAACATACATAACTGTGAAACCTACTTTGTACATGGCATTACAACCTACAATCAACCAACATTGATATGTGCACATAGATGCTCTCACATACAAATGTATGTACAGCCTTCACTGATAGCTGCTGTATGTCCCCTGCCCTTTACACATCTTCATATACATATGGATACAGACCAATGACACATATGGAGGGTTCACAGTATGTAGACCTTTATAGTATTACTTTACATTACCTGTGTTTGTCACAGCTGCTTGTGTTGCTGTCCGGTTCTCTGTCCTGCTGCTCCACTTCCCAGTTGTCAGCTTTCAGGTAGCTGTTGCTGAACAATTTGTTTGTGTCTGCTTAATTGCAGTTTTCTCTGTCTCTGTCTCTGTCTCTCTCTCTCTCTATCTCTGTGTCTGTCTCTCACGTCCTTCTCAGGGTGCAATGAAAGTATTGCATGTGTGGACTGGGAGTACAGCATACTTTTGTAGGTATCTGCATATGCCCATGTGATGGCCTCTGCACCAATTGTTAGCCAGCATTTGCTAATTGCATGCAGCCAGTTGTGTACTGATTGCAGTTCTCACTGTGATTTCAGAACAGTGCTATAAAACGGTATGTGAGATAGGCATAGCCCTTTCAGATTTTAAGGGCAGGGACCATGCTGTTATGCTGTGGACAATGTTCTGTGAGTGTAAAGGTTGGTATCTCTCTCATATTTCCAGGTGTGTTGTAGATTAACATTCCTCCATTCATTTCTCCAGTTTCCTGTACTAACTGTGTATGTACACTGACACCTACAACTACTACTACTGTTAATGTGTGTGTGTGTGTGCTTTCCTTTCACTTTTGCTTGCACTTTGTTGCTAAGGCTTCAATAGTTGCCCTTTACAGTCACTACTTGTATGCCTGCTAGGTGTCTTGACTGTAGTGTGCTGCTGTAGCTTTCCTATTTTCCATGTACATTCACACCTTGGAATGCTTGCTATATCTGCTAGGGTGTTACAGCATGCAGTGTGGTCTGGCCATGGTGTGGGCCTTGACATCTATTAGGGTATATGAGTATGCTGCTGAGCAGTCCCCAGAGACTTTCAGGTTCATCTGTTATGTGCCTCATGGAATGGTACATATCAGTGGGGTACACCCATTAAAATGTCTGGTATGCTGCAGTTGTGACTGTGGGTTAGCATGAGCATATGTATTACTACACTTTTTCTGCCATGCAAGTGATGAATACTTTCAAGACTCCATAGTTACCATTGCATGTGTTACACCTTTCTGCCTACTGTTTGTACATTTCACATGGGGTCTGTGGGGCATCCCTGTAAGTCATTCACTGTTGCTATGTCTAGGCTCTTAACTATTCAAATATGGTGGTGTCAGACCCGTCATGTGTACAGATATTTGCAGGTTGTCCACATTTCTGCCTCATATTTTGGTCAATATCTCATGCACACCTTTTTCTGGCAAGTCACTCTGGGCTCAAGTCAGAATATGGTGACAAACATTCAAGTTTCAGACTGCATACCCTTCCAAACATCCCACAAAGTGCAGACCCTGTTACTCTCTGAACTGTCTGTTTTGTTGTAACATTATTTGTAATGTGTCCCTGGTTTTGGGCCTTTGCTCCACATATTTTATTACTTGGTCCAGATGTGTTCCTGTAAGAGGTTGTGGGGTATGGGCAGTGCTTATCCTGCTGTGAGTATGTGTGTGGCTTGCAAGGTGCTATAGTGACATTATTACCTACTAGCTTCCAACTAGCATGGCTGTTTCTGTTCACACACTACTATTATGGAAATCCACTAGTTTTGATAGTAATTCTAAATGGCATACTTTGTGTACTACACATCTATATTCCCTTTACATTCATTCCTACTATTACATGATATATTTATTTTAGCACAATGCTCTTGTATAAGAGTCATGGCTTAGTGGTAAGTCATGCAGACTACTGTTTCCAAGGTCCTGGGTTCGGGACTCACAGTGGGATTTTATTTTGCTTTTGAACTGAGTACAGGACCTGTCAATCAAAGTGACTAAGGCACTTTAAAGCAGTTGTAACTGGGTTAGCACTGGTTTGCGCGGAGCTCACGCATGCGCACTGGCGGTTAGCTCTGCGCACACCTGCTCACAAACATGCTTACTCTTGCGCACACCCGCGCTATTTTCTTTGAAAGAAAAGAAAATGGGGAGACAGGAAAGTGGTGAAAAAGGGGTCACAAAGAGGGTAAGACAGTAGGGAAACAAGCTTGGGATGTGCAGGAGGGATGTAGGTAAGGCCCATAGCTGCCTATTTCTTCATCAGCAACAGCTGTGCATATGTATGTAATTGTGTGTGACATTTGAAACCTTCCACCCCTGAGAGAGGTGTCAGGACAACAATAATACTTGTTGTACAGCCAATTGTAATTGATAGGTTCCATGTCCAGTAGACATGTGTGCGGAATGGGCAGCTATGTATGGGGCGTAATTTTTTTGTGGGTACAGAGTGCCCTTTTTTTTTTTTTCAGGTGAGAGTGGTATGTCAGGTGAAGGAAGTCAGTACAGCTGGGGAGGTAGGTTGGGTAGGTAAACAGACAAGACAAACAAGACGCATACAGGGGCGGTGTATGACACGTGTGGGGGGTTACACAATTGACGGGGATGGAGGTTTGGATATCCAGAGTCCATGAGCCCACAGATGGCAACAGTGGAAGTGATATCCCCACCCATAGGCAGTTGCCACTGTTCCTTCACTGCCCAGGACGGGGCTGTGCTGGGGGCTGTGTAGGTGGGGCAACAGGCATGCCCGTTAGTTGCGCCACCCGTGCCTCCAGCTGGCGTAGGGGCTCAAGAACAGAGTCCCGAATCTCCCTACGCACCACAGTCCGGACCCTATGGAGGGTGAGTGGTGGTTCTCCTCTGGCCACACTTGCAGAGGGGGGGGCGAGCCCCATCCCCTGCAGCGCTTCCACCCGCAGGTGGCACAGGGCCACCGGAGGAGGGTCCGGACTTGGCACTAGTGCCAGGTGCACTCGCCAGCTGAGGTGGGAGAGGTGGGTCCGCTGGAACCCGCCTTCCCTGTCGTACTATGTTTTGCATTATGTCATGACAGTTTGGGTTAGTGACATATAATACCATTCACAATTAGTTGTAACAGCATGCATTAGTATTCCCATTAACCAAACACCCAGATATTCACACCACTGAACAGCATGCATAACACATGCATAATTTGAACAGAAATACACAGTCCAACAACATGCAGGGTTAATTGATGGCAGCAGGCCATCAGGTGTGGATGTATGAACAAGGCAGATGCATCAACAGACATGCAAATATATATGACCCAACAGGACAAACGTCCAGGGGTGTTAATTGTGATTGCACATACCATTTTCACGTGGAATGGGTTATATGTGGTTATAGGGTGGGGTGAAGAAAGTAATGTTAACACCTTCGAATAACAATACATATGCTGTACATTTCTAATAGCTACAGTTATATACACACTACTGTTCTAACTACAGTTTCCTATATGATAACTATTTCAACTTGGTGATAGGACTGTTACTGCAACATCAATATACATTTTCTGGTTCTTCATACACATTCATATCTAGCTTTGTTCAGCTACATCATCCTGCTACATTTGCTTTATATAGCTGTAGACAAGTGTGGATGTTTGGTATATCAGACAAACATCCTATCTGCATATTGCAGACTGAGAGCAACATATCCAGATTTTGGGATACACATTCCAGATGCAGCAACACTTTGAACAGATTTTGCTGTTTGGTTTTGAATCTCACATGCATTTCATTCTGTCTTGACTGCAGTATACTTTATTCAGGGGTTATTACTACTGTATTGCTGGATTCATGACACTTTCTCACACTCTCTCACTTGCTTTCATTTTACTATTCAGGATGGTACTCTTAGGCTTTATTGGCATGTTTTAC
Source organism: Protopterus annectens (assembly GCF_019279795.1). Taxonomy (NCBI): domain Eukaryota; kingdom Metazoa; phylum Chordata; order Ceratodontiformes; family Protopteridae; genus Protopterus; species Protopterus annectens. The sequence goes on along the minus strand of NC_056729.1, from coordinate 1,873,975,243 downwards.
CAGTAGTTATTACAATCCATTCCAGCAGTCTCACTTCTGTCATGTTTCAGTATTTCCACAGGGATATATTTCACACATGTGATTTCATCATCTTCTGCAGCTATACTTTTCAGCCTGCTGCAGGTTGTGTACTATTTTCTTACAGGCAGGGCATTTTTATTTCAGAATATATGTTGGACAGTTTCATGTTTAGGTTAAACTTACAGGCTGAAACACACTTTTGTAATCAAGCAATACTTGCATACACTTTCACACTGTTACTTGCAGATTCTATTCCTTACCGACTACACTGCACTCTTTTGCTGACTGTCATACTTTTATATTTCTTTACAGTTACTGGTAGTGGATTACTGACCTGCCTGGTGGCGCAACCGCGGTAAAAAAAATATAGCAGATCCCAAGTCCTCAGCTTGAACAGGGCAAAAAAACCACAATCCACTTCTAGTGCGCAGTAAAGAAAGATTTCCACATATCACAAAACACAGGTTTATTACCACAAGATATACACTCCAGTAAAAATCAAGTAGATGTCAGGTTTAGCGCTTTCATCTGACTGAATCAGACTTCTTCAGAACCAAGGTTACCAAAGGAAACAGCCCTTATAAAGTTAATTAGGTGCCAAAAACTTATTTAAAAATTAAGAGTTTTAAAGTAACATGAAAAACTTCGTTAGTCACAATACAGGTATCCAATAAACACTAATGCTTAAAACAAAATGCTTAAAACAAAATATAGGCTCTGCGGTTCGCAGAATGGACACCTGCAGCTGTAATATAAATGAAGTAATATTGGAATACACATCTCCATAATATCAGCTAGTTTAATTTCTTACAGACATAATTAAATGTTACTTACTCAGTAGTGGGGCGTTGGGTGTTTGCCGGGCCTCCTGGATCCAAAGGTTCAGTTGGTGTTGCTTGCATCTCTTCAGGTCTGCATGGTGGTGACGGACCTGTTCACCAGTCCTTGGAATCCCTGTGGCACTGGTGAGATCATGAGCCAACCGGTCCCACGCCTCAGCCCTGTATGTTCCCCAGAGGACCTGGCCCTGCATGAGTTCGGCCTCATGATGATGGACTAGGAGCCAGACCATGTACCTGGACTCCTCAGCACCCCACCTCTGTGCTCGAAAGTGACTACCCTCTCCTACTCCTGTCATTCTGCCTGCAGGTCAGTTCTACAATCGTTTATGCTGTGTATTCCCGCCTATGGGGCTTATATAGTCCATTTTTCCCGCACATATCTGTGATTGGCCATTTTGGAATTGTATCAACTTCAGTAAACCTGCATTGTCATGCTCTAGTTTGTATTCATTCCTATATATTAGCTATTATTGCATTTACAGGTACTGCTGTCATGGCTTAGTGGTTCTGTACCTTGACTAGTGTGTATAGTATCCTGGGTTCGAACTTGGCCACTGCTTTTTATTTTTCATGACTGTCTAGACATGCTGAGGGGTGTGTCTGTGTAAAGGCAGTTTTGATACAGCTTGCTCAACGTTGCCCGTCGGTTAGCTCGTTTGCGCGGTGCGCAGCTCCGCGCAAATGGGGTACGCTGCTTTAAGCCTCATTTGGCTATCGGCATGCATATTACGCTCAGCTCAGTTAGGGGCACATAGATTTAGGATGTTAAACCACTGCTTAGCTATGGGTACTCATTTTGCACCAGTTAAACCACTGCTCATCTACGGGCACATGCACTCACTCTGTTAAACTGTAGCTCAGCTATGAGAACATCTGGCATTTTTTCTTCTTTTGTTACCTCATATGTCTTCAATATAAATGGGCTATTTCATTACATTTTACATATATTGGGGTTTTATGTGTACATATTTGTCAGGGACTTGTTTCCTACTTATTTTGAAAAAAAAAATTGGTGTTGTGGGGGCTCGAACCATGAATGCCTGCTCTTCAGCCAACATCTCTACTGCTACGCTATTGCTTCCTGGCTTATTTTGCATATTTAGTTCTTATATGCTTTCCCACTGACTGTTAACTGTAGCTGCGCTACGGGCACGCCCGCACAAACAAGCGTACTCACGGTTAAACATCTTTACAATTTAAAAAAAATATATAACATGTTCATTTATATATATTTTATGTTCATAGTCTGTGGGGGCATGTGTTGTGTTGTGTTTATTCACATTTCCGTGGACTCTGTTGTGGGTGTTTACTTTGGGCACTTTTACACTTCTGGGGGCGTGTCCGCTTGCAGGGCTCAGCCTACGGACATGCCACCTACTGTCTTACACAGACCGTGTTAGACTTAGGTGTGATTCAGCATGCTCTCATGAATATGCAAAGCATGCTGACATCACTCTGTTTAACTGCAGCCTCCGTGTAAGAGTTATAACTCTTACACGGAGGCTTCGTGAATCCTGGGGATTGTGTTTAACTTTACTATTAGTAATTTGATTATTATATAATTAAAATTTTACTTGATTTAGAAATTATACTGAAGATTGTAATTAGATATTGGGAAATATACTGATAATTGAGGAAAGCTTTATGTTCTTATGTATTTTGATAAATAGTCATTTATTAGAGGCAGTAGCAGTAGAAAGGTTTGGGTAATATTAGGGCAATGGTTGAGGGTAGCTTGTATGATTGTTTCATCAAACCAGGAATACTTTATTCAAGTTAGAAGGTGTAAACATTTTTATAATCAGTTTGTTATTAGTTAAATTTGTGATTTTGTCTACAGAAGAGTATATGAAAGTTATAGTTTTCTGTTTAAAAAACATTATTTAGTTTTTTAGAACTGCTATATTACAAAAATGTTAGTGTATAACTGTATTTCATTGAATGTTAAAGGCTTTAATAATACCGTGAAAACAGGCAGTTTAATTAAATATCTTAAAATAAATAAAGTTAATATAGTCTTTTTGCAAGAAAGGCATCTATTAAAAGACTTAGATAATGTGTTATTCAAGGAGCATACAATTCTTTTGGACTCACATTACAGTTCTAAAAGAAGAGGCACTGTTATACTCTGGAAGAAATCTTTCACTCTGCCTTGAGTTGCTGACTCTTATTCAGATAAAAATGGTATGTTGGATCTGGTAGTACTTGAGATCAATAAGAAATTGTACACATTTGTAGATTTTTTTTTTATGTTTGGACATTATTAACTTACACACAAAAGGGGAAATTTTATTAGCTGGTGACTTTAACTGCATTATATCAGAAAAAGATATTATTAAGGACAAAAAAATACAGAATATCAGCTACTGCTAAACAATTAAATAATTTTACAAATGTAATGAATCCTAGTGATATTAATGAACTAAAATTGACAAGTTCCCTTAACTGTACTTATTATTCTTTCAGATTTGGCACTCAAATTTCTATAGATAAAGTTTTTGCACCTAATGGATTATTTTCTAAAATTGACAAACTATCTATAAATTTATGGCCTTTGTCTGATCATAATGCTATGTCTTTAGTTTTAATGTAAAATCTAATGATTACATTTTTTGTTAAAGAATTTATGCTTATATAATAAAAATAAGGGGTTTAAATTGTGGTTTTTAAATTAATTAAAATTGTTTATGGATTTAATAACAATGGTGAAGTTACTGATGTTATTTTATGGGATAATTTAAAAGCCCATGTTTATGGTAGGATTAAGAGTTGTTATCTGTTAAAAAGAAAGGAATGTGATAATGAATTAATTAACTTGCAGTCAAAAATTGATAAATTAAAATTAAACTTAAAACCCAATGATAAGAATACAAATTCTGAATTAAAGACATTGAATCAGAAATACATAGATATATTAAATAATAAAGTTTCAATAGATATGGGAAAACTTAAAATTACAATCATATTCCATTAATCCTAAAAATCTGCATAGGTTAGTCATTAGATCAAAAACATTAAATAATAATAATCATATTAAAGAAATTACATATAAAATTAATAAACCTAAAAAAAAAAAACAATTGATTTAATGGATATATTAGAGGCTTTTGGGAAGCATTATGAAACAGTTAACAATAATAAATCAACTTTCGATTATACTGACCTAACTAATAGTTTTTAAAGAGGAATATAAAATATAAACTAACAAAAGAACAAAATGCTAAACTAGATAAATGAGTTTCTTTCAGGGAACTGAAAGAACAAATTAAAAATAAAAAAAAATAAAGTTCCTGGCCCAGATGGCATAATTTTATATATATATATATATATATATATATATATATATATATATATATATATATATATATATATACATATAAAATCCTGGACAATATTCTAACAATGTTATCAAATGCATTCATTGAGATTAGAAATTCATTCTGTATCCTTCCTTTTTGCAAATTTTCATTGATATCTCCTAATTTGAAGCAAGAAAAGGATCCAAAGCTATGCACAGCTTATCATCCCATTTCTCTTTTAAATGTTGATTACAAATTTTATGTCCATATTGGCAAAATGATTAAATCATATAATGCCATATCTAATTGAAGATGATTAAACTGGTTTTATTTTAAATAGAAAGGTACATGATAACATTATAAGGCTTATATTTTTGATAGATGTTGCATATAAGAATAAAAAACGTACTTTCAATAATAAGTTTACACATGGATAAAGCTTTTGATTCAGTTAACTGGATATATTTACATAAAGTACTTAATGAATATAATTTTCCTTTAGAATTTATAGCCTTAATAATGAAGTTATATAATACCTTATCTTAAAATTGGATCTTTTCTTTCAAGTTCCTTTATAATACTAAAAGAAACAAAACACGGATGTCCATTATCTCCTTTATTGTTTGCTTTGTTAATAGAACCCTTTGCTTCTTTTATTAGAACTAACATAAAAGTTAAGTTTTTTTTCCATCAATGATAATTATAGCTCTAAAATTCAACTATTCATGGATGGTATTTTATTAACTTGTGGTAATATTGAGTCTTCATTAGAACACAGTATTGATTCAATAAAATGCTTTGAAAGGATCTCATGTCTAAAGTTTAATCATAATAAAACAGAAACATTGCTGATAAGTAAAATAATAAATACCTTATTAAGAAATTATAATGAATTTAATTGGGAGAATAAAGAAAAAACAGCTAACACAAACCACCAAGTCGATTAACTTCACTGCAATCTCAAGAAAAAAGATAATAATATACGTCCACATGCAAGTGAAGAAAATAGCTGTGAGATATTCAGTCTCAGTCAAAAAGCAACTAGCTCCTTATTCCGCATAACGATAATAACACCAACTCAGCACGGCTTCTGCATAAACAGGTTTATTGAATGCTAGCACAGTCAGTAAGCGCTTTCACCTCCACGGCTTTATCAAACTACAAAGTGCATAGTCAATTAAAAACATTTAAATACAATAAGGTCAAACCCTATAGGTTCATGTTAAAACAATTAAAAGTGACATCATTCGGAAAGGATATACCTTTACTGATTAACCCCTTACTCTAAAACTATTAAAAATATATTTTTTATGGTCTAAAAATCCTCTTCTTCTTAAGGACAGGTTTCACTTGTACTTTATCATTGATACCAGGTGTTTTATCGGCTCTAAGCCTAATAATCCATTTAAGCTCGCATTCTAATAGACATGTATCTATATCCCCTCCTCTAATATTAGTTTTTATTTGTTACAACACTAAAAACAAAATCATGCTCTGCTCCCATTAATTTAACGTGCTTGGCTAGAGCATTGCTATCAGATCCTATCCTGACTGCATACATATGCTCACGGATGCATTCCCTGAGCTGTCTACATGTTTTTCCAATGTAGAACGCTGCACAGGAAACGCATCGGGCCAAATAAACTACATTGGTACTAATACAACTTGTACAGTACTGAACAGGTATTCAACTCTTGTAATAGGGTGTTGAAAGTCCTTTCTATCATCTATAAAGCGACATTGATTACAATTATTACAGGGCACAGTATTACTTTGTTTCCTTACAATTACATTTCTAACCAAAGGTCTATTACATAGCTTCCTTTTCAGGTTCTGTTTATTCTTATATGTGAACCGAGGGCCTTCTCCTACCACTTTGCTCAGACTGTCATGTAAGCTTAACACTTGCCAATGTTGTCTAATAATGCCTGTAATCTTTCCTACATCCCTAGTAGAATACAACGGCATCCTTAAGACATCCTGTGTTACTGGTGGATCTAAACTAATCTCCTCATTCCTTTCTGAAAAATAAGGTTTCGCTAATCCTCCTCTGATTACTTCCACTTCTCTCAGACATTTCACTATATCCTTAGAATTATATCCCCTCTCTACTAATCTATTCTTAAGACCTAGCATCTCAGACTTATATCCTAAAGGGCATGGATTGAGTCTAGATGCCCTCATAGACTGGCCTCTCATAATATTGGTAAATACATATTGTGGATGCATCGACCGTCTATGCAAGAGACTATTCCTAAAGCAAGATTTCCTAAAAATTGAAGTATTCAAAAGTCCATTGGTTAACCTAGTGATGTTCACATCTAAAAATGGAAGCTCTGTCCTGGAATAACTCAAAGTAAACTTCAAGTAACTGGTGACTTCATTAACCTTTTCCTTGAATAATATTAAGGACGCCTCATCACCTTTCCATATAAAGAAAAGATCGACCACGAAACGTCTATAGTACCCTACATTCTCTATGAACAAATCCATCTTAAACAGTACCTCTTCCTCCCAATCTGCCATCACTATATTGGCGTAGCTATTGGCACATGAAGTGCCCATAGCTACGCCATCTTTCTGCAAGTATAGTTCTTCCCCAAAGAGAAAAACATTATTTTCCAGCACTATCTCCATAAACAGAGATAATACTTCTATAAAGCTCTCTTCATACTCGCTGTTCCTTCTTAAATAGTTCTGGCACCTAATTATCCCTTCAATGTTAGGGATAATCGTAAAAAGGCTAACCACATCCAATGTTACTAAAATATATTCTTCATAATCATGTAATTCTTTTGTATACTCATACAATTCTATCAAGAACTGTTTACTGTCTTTCAAAACATACTTATTCTTTTCCACTAACGGTCTTAGGAAATATTCCACTAATATAGAGAAGGGTTCCGTGAACCATCCCTGCCCCGCTACAATAGGGCGCATCGGTGGATTGACTATTGACTTATGCACCTTTGGAAGGCCCTTAATCTCTGGTATTCTGGGATTGCATACCTTCAAATAATTGAAAAGCGAGTCCGGAATCACCTTACTCTGATGTAAATCATCCAAGATTCCATACACTTGGAATAGGATCCAAAGCTATGCACAGCTTATCATCCCATTTCTCTTTTAAATGTTGATTACAAATTTTTATGTCCATATTGGCAAAATGATTAAATCACATAATGCCATATCTAATTGAAGATGATTAAACTGGTTTTATTTTAAATAGAAAGGTACACGATAACATTATAAGGCTTATAGTTTTGATAGATGTTGCATATAAGAATAAAAAACATACTTTCAATAATAAGTTTACACATGGATAAAGCTTTTGATTCAGTTAACTGGATATATTTACATAAAGTACTTAATGAATATAATTTCCTTTAGAATTTATAGCCTTAATAATAAAGTTATATAATACCTTATCTTAAAAGTGGATCTTTTCTTTCAAGTTCCTTTATAATACTAAAAGAAACAAAACATGGATGTCCATTATCTCCTTTATTGTTTGCTTTGTTAATAGAACCCTTTGCTTCTTTTATTAGAACTAACATAAAAGTTAAGTTTTTTTTCCATCAATGATAATTATAGCTCTAAAATTCAACTATTCATGGATGGTATTTTATTAACTTGTGGTAATATTGAGTCTTCATTAGAACACAGTATTGATTCAATAAAATACTTTGAAAGGATCTCATGTCTAAAGTTTAATCATAATAAAACAGAAACATTGCTGATAAGTAAAATAATAAATACCTTGTTAAGAAATTATAATGAATTTAATTGGGAGAATAAACATCTTAAGTACTTGGGATTATCATAAAACCTAACTGGAAATAATACATTTTTATAAATAATAAAATTTTAAGTAATAATACATTAAAACTAACTGTTAATTGGAACACATTTTTTCCAATGGAAGATAGACTCACATTTATAAAAATAATAGGTTAGTCATAAATGTTATTTCTTATCCAGTTGTTACTTTTACTTCCCTCTAAAACTATTAATCAGTTAAATTCTATATTGCTTAAGCTTTTATGGTATCCACAAAATTCTAGAATTGCCTTTGATTGGCATACAAAAAGTTGGGAAGAGAATGGGATTGGTTTCCCCAATATTGAATTATATGCTACATCTGCTATTTTAAAGATAGTGAGTCATTGGTTAAATTCTTCTTATACTTCATAATGGAAATTATTACATGATCAATTTCAATTTAAAATATTATTTCTGAAGTGAGTCCAAATTTACCTTCAAGCATTAATAAAATACATTGGGTCTTAAAGAGTATTGTATGAATACTATAAATGTATCTGTCTTTACTCCATCTATTAACTATATTCTAAATATGTTTATGAACGTGATGGATAATTGTCTGGTCAAAAATATATATTATTACTGATGTTTCCTACAGCTTATATGAATGGGTGTTTAGATTATTTTAATATAAGTAAAATAATTGACCTTGGAGAAAATAATTTAAAATATTACTTTTAATTTTTAGGTGGAAACAAAGTATATACAGCTGACCAGCCATTGGCTGGATACAATATAAGTAAAAGTAATGTGTTAAATATACAAATTATTAGAGGCTTTATTAATAATACTATACAAATTTCACTTAATATGAATTCTAAACCCATACCAAAATTTTTGGATTTTTTTCTTTAAAATTAATAATGATATGACTAATAACAAACCACTGAGTGGCACACAGCTACAGTTATTCCACTCCACAAGGGGGGATCCACCTTGGATCCCGGGAATTACTGTCCCATCAGTCTGACGAGCCTGATCTGCAAGGGCATGGGATGCATTATCATGGAACTTATAGATAAAGACCTTGGCAAACTTCAAACAATGGTCCCCACCCAGTTTGGGTTCATGAAGGGCCAATCTTGTCTCCTGAACCTGATTGACTTCTTCAAATCAGTCTCCAGTGCTGTGGACGAGGGTAAGATGGTTCACACAGCCTATCTGAACCTCACCAAGGCCTTTGACACCAACTCCACTCTGGAATCATAGATAAACTAAGATGGGCATAAATTCCTACGTCACTCAATGGGTTGCCAACTGGCTTACTGACAGAACCCAGACTGTAAAAGTAGCCAACTCCAAATCCAGCTTCAGGCAAGTGACAAGTGGTGTTCCTCAGGGTTCAGTCCTGGGACCGCTCTTGTTTGGCATCTACTTATCTGAAGTACAGGCCAACACTAAGGGACTCTGGCTAACAAAGTTCGCAGATGACTACAAACTGGGAGCCATTACTGAATCCCCAAATTATGTGGATATTCTACAAAAGGGCCTTACAGAAACAGATGCTTGGTGCCAGAGCCATGGGCTCAAGCTTAATGCCAAGAAATGTATAGTTATCCCCTTTGGGAAAAAACATGTACCCATAAATTACCACATGGGTGGCAGTACACTAAACACTGAAAGAGTGATGAGAGACTTAGGGACACAGGTGGACAGTGGTCTCATCTTTCATAACCACATCACCACAACAGTCAGGAAATCCTTCTATGTAGCACACCTCATCACTAAGGGCTTTTCATCCAGAAAAAAATGAGGTAATTGTCCCACTGTACTCATCCCTCATTAGACCCATTATAGAGTATAACGCCCTGTTTGGTATGTACCTCACAAGACATCTGCAACAGCTGGAAAGGCTGCAGAAATACCTCACTAAAAGAATCACAGGCCTAAAGCAGATGTCATATGCTGACCGTATAAAAAACTCCAGCTATACTCTGTGGCATATCATCTACTCATAGGTGATCTCTGCTTAACATACAAGGCCATGTCAAACCCTGAGCTGTTGGACATGCTACACTTAAAGAAATCCCAATCCCTCAGAGCCACACGCTCCAGGGATCTAAACCTTGTAATCACAATAAACAAAACATGCTGGAGGGATAGGTTCCTGACCTAGAAATTCCCCATACTCTGGAATGGACTGCACATACATGTCAAGCAGAGTACCTCCTTGGCCCTCTTCAAAAGGAACCTTGATGATTGGATGGGAGATAGGAAATTCACCCCGGGGATCATGTCTGTCACCCTGCTAGACAGGGGTCCAGGGAAGTAAATATTGTGGGAAGAAATATCCAGGGAATTGTTATGGCTAGACTTGTACAGGCCCTAGAGTCGATAGCCTAGTTCCAACCTATGAACCTAAATCATATTTATAAATAATTTATAGGATTTTAAGAACTGAAGTTGTAGGCTTTGATACATCTTTTTGGGATTATTCTACAAAAAATAATAATGAAACATTTTCAGAAGATAATAAAAAATTATATTTAAAGTCCTTAAGGAATTCCACTTTGTCACTTTATTGGAAGATTTTTACATGGAAGTTCATGCACAGACATTTTCTAACAATGCATAAATTAGCTCTGGGTTTTAGGAAAGAAAATTTAAAATGGTGGAGATGGGATGAGAATCTAGAAGCAAATTGTATTCAATTGTATTATTACAAACTATTTGATTTTGTTCAATGTTTCATTTCCGGATTCTATACCTAAAACTCAAGTGCCTCTCATTTGGTCTATTCTGGCTTTTGCCAGAAAAATCATCACAATGAATTGGAAAAGTAAAACTATCCTTTCTTTTTCTGAGTTTATTTGCTTAACAAAAGGTGTATGCAACAAGGTATTACAAACTATATATAACAGAACTTCAAATACCACCTACAAACTTTTATCTTGGCAAAAACTTAGAGATGTATTAGAAAAGTTTTAATGGTTTCCTTAATGAAAACATTTGTTGTGGGCTTTGTATTTAGTTCTATCTGCTAATTGATTTTTTGTATTGTAAATTTATTTCATGTTGATTTAAAATGCAATAAAAAGTTAAAAAAAATAAAATGCATGCAAATAGCAATTCAATTACTCTAGTAACTTTACAAATTTATAAGAACAATATTTAAAATCTGCCCCTATTTTTGGGCCTTTGCCTCCCCTTTTATTTTAGGCTTTGTGCAGATTTCTTGCACTAAGAGATTGAGAGGTATGACTACAAACTTTTCCTCACATGTTTTAGGAAAGGGTGTGGTGGTACTAACATGCATACACATACACAGATACTGTACATGTGTATACGCACACACACACACACACACACACACACACACACACACACACACACACACACACACACACACACACACACACACACACAGATACATATAAAAATACACTCACAAGAGCACTGCACACACACACAAACACACACACACGCACACACACACACACACACACACACACACACACACACACACACACACACACACACACACACACACACACACACACACATATATGTGTGTGCATGTGCACCACAGAATCACACAAAAACCCACACACTCACATGAGAACCACAGATACATGTATACACACATACACAGGCATATTACAGATACAGAAGTACACACATGCACACACACATAGACCAACATGCACACACGCATGCACACACATACAAAAAACAGAGCCTTCTCCCTTTCACTCAATTTTCAAAAATTTTTCCAATTTGACTGCCTTCTCATTCTTTCAAACTGAGCTGAAATGTAGTACTGAGATAACTTTTGGCACGCCTTAGTTTTTAAAGATACATATCTGCCCCGAATATGCATGAATAACCTAATTATGTCTTTTTGTGTAACTGCCTTATGACCATGCAAATCAGTTGATTTTATCAGCTTCCCTGTGTTGCCCTCAGGGTTATCATTTATTTATGTATTGTTGATTGGGTTTGTCTCTCAGATTCTGTGGTGTATTTTCAGATGAGAACTGATCTGCTATTTAGATAAATTTAAGCATGGTAATTATTCTTCTGAAGAAGGGTCATTTGAGATTTAAATCCCCCTCTAATGTCTCCAAGTTAGACAGAAACATCTGATGTGCAGCTCATAGTGACTTCTGCCTTCTAATGTCAGTATTTTTACATGAATCCAAATAGCCAATATGATGAAAAACCCACACCCTGCTAATCTTCCAAGCACTAAAGGCAATGCGGATCCTATGGAGTCACTGACAATGACATCACCTTCTTTAGATATCTTGTGAGAGACACATGAATTCAGGTAAGCAGATGCTGTACAGTAACTACAACTGCTTCTGTGCTAGGTAAGGAAGTGCTTTTATTTGGGTCTATATTATATCCTCGAATGCTTAAAAAAGCGAACGCTGATTTATCTAACTTATTTTCACGAAACTGCAAAATATCGAAGCAGCAGAAACTTAAATTTTTTCCTAGGGAAAGAATTCGGTTGTCTGTTTCTGTTGCTTTGGTATTTTCAGTGTTATGGTGGAAAGTTACCGGTCGGATTCAGGTAAGTGTGCGATTGTGTGGATGTGAGTGTTAGGGTGATTTAGGTGAGTTAGGGTTAGGGCTCGGGTTAGGTGTGTGTGCGATTGAGTGGACATGAGGGTTAGGGCGGATTTAAGTGAGTTAGGGTTAGGGAGCGAGTGAGGTGAGTGTGCGATAGTGACGGACCTTAGGGTTAGGGTTTGGGTTAAGGTAAGTGGGTAGTTAGTGGTGTGTGCATAGTTTAGTGTAGGGTTAGGTATCAGATTTTAGGTGTATGTGTGTGGATTTCTGTTTGTTTGGTGTGCTTGTGTTGTGTGTATGTGTTTTGGATCAGCGATTTTTTTCCCAGGGAAAAAAATCGCTGATCTGACAGTTCGAGATTGTAAGCTTTCGCTTAACTTAGGTAGATCAATCAGCGTTCGCTTTTTTAAGCGTTCGATGATATAATATAGACCCTTTTATTCCAGGCATGTTGGGAAGGGGAATTTTAAGTTTAAGGGGGGCGTGGCGATTTTAGGTTTAGGGAGTGATTCAGGACTTTAGGACTAGGGAGGAAAAGGGGATTTCAGGTTTATGGAATATCTGGAGAGTTTAGGTTTATTTACTTATTAATTGATATTTGATTACCAGGAAAGTCCGACTGGGTAGGAGCCCATTTTCAGCAGAGGCTCTGGGATAAAGTTCCAAAGTATTACAAAACATTTTAGAAATAATATTTTACTGTCTTTAAAATACAAAAACAAATGCAGCTTAAATAATTATAACGAATTAGACATAATATGAAAACTTTGGTTAAGAGTAGATACAAGTTATATGGCAGAGAAATTAAAGCATAATACAAACAGGAATTGCAATACAAAATGAGAGAAAAGCAGGCTTATGATCTAGTTAGAAAGAAAGCCAGGTGAGAGAAGTAAAGAAATGAGTGAAGAAGGGAGAGCAAAGAGGTGTAAGGCATGAATAGGTATTTGTTCACATTTAGAATGATTTTGAAGTATGGGATGGAGGGTATTGAACTGATGGACAGAGATAAGGAGTTCCAGGCCTTAGCAACATGGTACCAGTACAGACAATACCCAGCAGATTTGACAGGTTTGTGGACAGACAGGAGTTTTTGGTCACTGAATCATAATGACTGACGTGGAGCATAATTGTGTAGAATGTTATTTAGTGATGGACAAGCAGATGGATAATTTTATTGGTGGTAATAAGCTGTATATATGCTATCATCCCTAATAATTTGCTATGAGAAGTGACTTCACTGGTTGTATTATCAAGAGACAGGGCTTTATATTTTGTTTTATCATAGGAATGGCACTTGGCAGAAAAAGCAATAGCTTACTTCTTTAGGGTTGAGAATGAGTTATGAGCTACAAAACCAGCTGCTGTTAAAACTTCCCGAGTAATTTTTTGGGGGTGTGCCATGTTGTCAGATATGCTAATTATTGTGGAGTTATCTGTGTACTGTATTAGGAAGGTCTGTTGGGTGGTGTTGGTGAGAATGTTAAAGAGGAGGGAACCGGGGATAGAGCCTTGTGGTACACTGCTGCTTAATGCTAAGAGTCTAAACAAAAAATTGCTCTCCCTGGAAGCACTCGTCACTTTGGAAGATGCTGACATCTGTGCAATCACTGAGACATGGATCAAAGGCATGGAAAGCACCCCAGCCATGCAGGTCTAAAATGCCTTTAATACATAGGATCACAGGATCATAGGAAGTTACTAGGCTATTGACCCTGAGGCCCTTACAAGCCTAGCCAAGAATTTAACTCATGTTCCAACAAGTCAGCACCCAGTGCCACTGCCCAGCAGGGACACAGGTGGAATCCCAGGGTGTATTTTCTGTTCCCCATCCAGTTATCCAGGTTGCACTTAAAAAGGGTTAATGAGGTACTCTGCTTTACGTGGAGAAGGAGTCTATTCTACATAAATGGGAGTCTCTGGGATACAAATCTGTCCTATAAACAAGTCCTATTGATGTCACAGACCAGGTTGAGTTCACTCATGTGGGTTACTTGAGTGGATATGACTTGAGGATATGCAGCAGTCCCATCAGGGTGGGGTGTGAGACTGCTTTGTATGCCAGACAAGAGGTCACCTCTGAGAGTCTGTAGGAGACTGAGTAGAGGGACAGGGCTTTTAGCCTAGGAGACTGAGTAGAGGGACACGGCTTTTAGCCTACCTGGGTAGGGTAGATGTTTGAGCCCTGGATTCTCTGGATGAGGAACCACTGTGGTCTCTCCAGCTGCTGCATGTGCTTTGTGGGGTACATGCAGAAAGGGGCATTGTGCTCAATAATGGGTCTTATAAGGGACAAATACAGGGATGTTATGACCACCTTATCCCTGGATAAGATACCCTTACTAATGAGGTGGACCATGTAGAAAGCTTTTCGTCAACGGTGGCAATATGGTGGTCAAAAGTCAATTTGCTATTAACCTGGGTGCCCAAGTTCCTGATGACTGATTGCATGATTAGGACCTTATTATCAATGTGATAATTTGTGGAGACATCACTCTCCCTGAAAGGGATGATGATGCATTTTATGGCTTTCAGTTTGAGACCATGTTTCTGGCACCAGTCATTTGTTTGGGTGAGACCCTTTTGGAGGATGTACACATCACTAGGGGAATTGATGACAGCACCCAGCTTGCAGTCATCTGCAAACTTGGTCAGCCATAGCCCACTAGATTTGCCCTGTACCTCTGAGAAGTATATCCCAAACAGCAGAGGCCCCAAGACCGATCCCTGGGGTACACCACTTGTTATGGGTCTACTACTTGAGGTGCCTTCCCCTATTTTGACTAGGTGGGTTCTATCAGTGAGCCAGTTTGCTGTCCATTTGGTAACATATGGATTGATGCATAGTTGAGAGAGTTTATCTATTATACCTGAGTGGGAAATAGTATTGAGGGCTTTGGCCAGGTCAAGGTAGGTGGTGTGCACTGTCTTCCCCTCGTCTATGGCCTTGGTGACTGTCTCAAAGAAGTCAATCAAATTTAACAGGCACGACCTCCCCTTGACAAAACCAAACTGTGTGGGATCAAGTGTCTGGAGGTTGACAATGTTCTTGTTAATGAAGTCCATAATAATCCTCTCCATGGCCTTGCAGATCAGGCTAGTTAGGCTGATGGGTGTATAATTTCCTGGATTGGTGGACGCTCCACCTTTGTGCAAAGGGATGACAGTGACTGTCCTCCACTCGGCTGGGATGAAGCTGGTACTCAGGCTTTGGTTGAATAGGGTGCCTAATGGTGCTGCAAGTTCCTGCCTGAGTTCATGTAGGATGCAGCCTGGGATGTTATTGGGTCCCATGGAGGCTGTATTTTTTGCCTTACAGAGGGCAGTGATGACTTGCTCCCTAGAGATAAGGGGAAGGGGGCAGGTACTGAGGATGTCTTGTTTTACTGATAGGGGGACAGAGGAGTGAAGTTTTCACTGAACCTGTCTGCCAGCAGGTTGGCTATATCTACAGAATTTGTGTATGTGGTGTCCTTGACCACCAGTTTTATACAGATGTGAGTGCTTCCCTTGAGATAGCGGACATATGTGAAGTAAGCCTTATGATTGTCTTTAGTAGTAGTGGCCAGTTTGGACTCGAAGTTTGCTTTGGAGGATTTCACTAGTGCTCTTATTTGCTTGTTCAGGCTAAGGAGAAATTGCTTCCAGTTAGGCACCTGCTCTTTCTTGGTCCTGGATACCAATTTTTTTCCTTTTATTATAGAGTTTATATATTGTAGAGGTCCTCCAGACAGGTTTACTCTTCCTTGAGGAGGATGATTTCATCCTGTCTGGTACTCCTGATTCCATGCAGCTATATAAATGCTCATATAGTACTTTGGTGTAGGTTTGGACATATGTGGCAGTTTCTATGGAGGGGGAGGGGGCTGTGAAGCTGTTTATACCTTCCCTTAGGAGGTTGTAATCAGCTTTGGAGAAATTCTTTTGTTTGAACCTAGCTGGGGGGGGGGGTCAGGGAGATGGTGACTTCGAAAGTGACTGCTTTGTGGTCGGATCTTACCAGGGATGATGACACTGTAGGGATGCTGCTGTGGCTACTCATATTGGTTAATACCAAGTCCAAGATATTTTCACCTCTTGTGGGATGTCAACCAACTGGTCCAAGGCATTTGCATTGATGAAATCAAGGAATCTCTGGGCATTAGTGTTTTGACCTGAGTATTTCTTCCAATCTAAGGTTGGATAGTTAAAGTCGTCCAGGATCAGGGTAAAGGGATGAATCTTGATAGATTTGAAGAGGTCCAGATAGGTGCAGTGGGCATCTTAAGTCAAAGTTGGAGGCCTATAGCTAGCTATGATTTGAATAGGGATCTTGTCAGTTGTTAACTGCACCTGGAGTGTTTCCTGTGCATCATACTGTTTGACCAGCCTAGAGGTGTGTATATTGTTTATATACATATATTGCAACTCCACCTCCTTTTGTTTTACTGCCCACGTTTTGGGGTCTAAATGAATGATAGGATGAGTAACGTGGTATGGCTGGGGTGCTCTCTGCAGCTTTGAACCAGGTTTATGTGACTGCACAAATGTCAGCTTCTTTCAGGGTTAAGAATGCTTGCAGTGAGTGCAGTTTCATGTTTAGACTCCTAGCGTTTAGCAGCATGACCTTTAATTTATGTTTTGATGAAATTTTCATGTTAGACATTTTGACCTCATGGCATTGCCTAAAAAAGGCACTATGGGGGACGCAAGAGCCTTTGCCAAGAGCCTGAATCCCAAGGGAGACAGATGCAGGCCATCTCTTGCAAGGTCACAAACTGAGTGGGAAAGAACTAAAGGAGGAGGTGTAGCCATCATCATTAATGATAAGTACATACACCTCAAGACTTATCAAACAGTATGACTCTCTTGAACTACTCCATGTCCAAGGAACTATAGGCAAAGCCCCCTACCATGTCATAGCTAGCTATAGGTCCTCCACTATGAATCAGGAAAAGCATATCGTATACCTGAACTTACTAGAATCACTTGGCATACAGCCCAACACCTTACTCATGTGTGATTTTAAATAACTTACCATCAACTGGGAAACATACAAGACCACAAACATGCTGGCCTCGAGGTTCTTGGACTTTGTCAATGCAGATGTTCTGGAACAGCTAGTCAGTACACCCACAAGAGTATCAAATGTCCCGGATATAGTTCTCACTAACATGAGACAGCATTGCATCCCCTTGTGTGATGTCCTCCCAGGTAAGATGGGATTATAAATCAATCTCATTTGATGTAATTGTAAGATCAGATGCCCCATTAAGCTCAAAAATCCTTAAGACTTTTTCAGAGACAAATTACCTCCTACTAAGTGATGGTATAAGAAGTTTCAAAGCCCCCTCAAACACAGATTCCTATGCAGAGGTGTACTCCAATGCCCTGTATAACCACTTGAGAAGTTGTATAGATTCAGCTGTACCTGACCAGATTAACACCAGTCCTTGCTGAAAAAACAAGCCATCCTGGTGGACCCGTAGTATAAACAATAAATACAATACATACAATGAGATAAAGACACTAATGTCCAAGAACAAGAGGGAAGTGGCTCGACAGAGGAAGAAATCCCTCCCTAGCTTAAAAAACAAATTAGAGATCTTGACAAGTCCTTCAAAGCTAAGTATGAAGCAAAAATATCCTCTGTAGCTAAGGATAATCACAAGGCATTCTTTAACTACATCCAAAATCTAAAAGGAATACCCAGCTATGTGCTGATCTGGTAGTGGATGGCAACACCCATACTCAATCAGATGTAATACCTACCTGCTAACTGACAGATTAGGAACAAGCTTCATCCCCATGCCCTCCCCCCAGTCATCCCCCAAAGTATACCTGAAACCATTCCTCCGCCTATTATCTCTAGAGAGCAGGTCATCTTGGCACTGTCAAAGGCAAAAAACACAGCATCAATGGGACCAGACAGCATCTCATGTTGCCTTTTAAACAACTTAAAACATGAGCAAGCAGACCCACATGAATACCTATTTAACCACAGCCTGAGAACTGGCTATGGTCTTGTGGAATTGATGACAGCAACAGTAATACCTCTGCACAAAGGGGGACCATCAATTGACCCTGGGAATTAAATTCCCATAATCTTGACTAACCTCATCTGCAAGGCCACACAGATAATCATTATGGATCTTATTAACAAGGACATAGGTAATTTCCAAACTCTGAACTCAACTCAGTTTGGATTCATTAAAGGTAGATCATGCCTGTTAAGCATGGTTGACTTGTTTGAGAAAGCCACCAAGGCCCTGGATGAGGGAAAGACAGTGCATGCCACCCATCTTGACCTAGCCAAGACATTTTATATAATTTCCCATTCAGGTATTATAGAGAAACTCTTCCAATTGAGAATTAACCCCTAAACTACCAGATGGGTGGCCAACTGACTCACTGACAGGACACATATTGCCAAAGTGGGTGACTTCACCTCCAACAAAAGACCAGTCACCAGTGGTGTACCACATGGTTCTGTGCCAGGCCCCTTACTGTTCAGAATTTATTTCTCAGAAGTCCAGGCAAACTTGTATGGTCTGTGGCTGACCAAGTTCACTGATGATTGCAAATTGGGGCAATCATTGGGTTTCCCAACAATGTTAATATATTGCAGACAGGATTAACACTGACAAATGACTGGTTCCAAAGCCATGGATTAAAGCTAAACACAAAAAAATGCATTATTATTCTCTTTGGGAAAGCTGACATCCCTGCTAATTACATTATAGACAGCACCCCCATAAGTATAGACCCTGTGGTATGTGATATGGGTACTCAAGTTGATAGCAATCTGAACTTTGACCATCAAGTATCCACAGTAGTAAGGAAATCATTCTGTGTGGCACATCTTATAAGTAAAGGCATCACTTCTAGATCTAAGACTTACATTTCCATTATACTCACCCTCATCAGACCAATAACTGAGTACAATGCTTCCTTTTGAATGTAACTAACCAGACAACTACAATTGGAGAGACCACAGGGGTTTCTTACCAAGAAATTACAGGGTACACAAAACATGTTTTATGCAGAAAGACTGAACGCCCATTTACTGTATTATGTCTCCTACAGGTTGCTAAGGTGTGACTTGTGCATGGCTTATAGGACAGTCTCTGACACAGCCCTGTTGGATATGCTACACATTCATAAATCAAACTGAATGAGGGTCACTTACTTCAGGGATCTTAACCTAGCCTCTGACATGAACAGGTCATGCTGGAGAGATAGATACATTTCCCAGACACTGCCACTTCTCTGGAACAAGCTTCCAGTTCACATGAAACAGAGCCTCTCCCTGACCCTCTTCAAATGCAACCTAGATCAATAGATGGTGACCACAAATTCACTCCTGGGGTGGTGCTCATGTCCCTTCTAGAGAGAGGAATTCAGTATTTGATACTGTAGACCCTTACTTCTGTGAACTTCACTCACCTAAACACTGACAATTGGGGCAACTCAGGATAAATATGATTAGGCATGTAAAGGGTTTTGGACCATTTGTTTAGTAACCTTCTATGAACCTGTGAACCTATGGTGGTGACTGTGAGGTATGGAGAAAAAGTGGAGTACCATTTTACTGACTAATGTATATTGGATAGGTAGCTTATGAACCATAGAAGGGTGGGCTGAGATAAACCTAGAGAGCACATTTGAAGTTGAAGTTTACTATGACTAATATATTGAAGCCTTTAGACAAGTCTAGAAATATGGAGATGACTAGTTTGCCATTAACTCTAGTTTATTGACAGAACCTATATAGGAATTGTGGGTCATTTCACACTGAGCTAATCGGAGGAAGGGCTCTGAGCCAACTAATTTGTGATATATAACATTAAGTAACCTGTTTTATTGCTTATTTTTACGAGTTATTTATAGCACTTTTATTGCCTGCATATACTTTTCTAGCTAGTTTCACTGTGTGTGAGGTATTAACTAGAAATTTTCTACAATTGTTAAGCATCTGGTTGGGTTTGTTTGTTCTAATTTCCTGCTAAGGAGTGTATCATATAACTTGTTTACAGTTAAAAGCATTCTCTAGAGTCTCCTTGATCCTTTATCTGTTTAAACATTTCTGCAGTTTTTTTCTACTTAAGTAGTCTGGGTAGTGTAGCATTGTCCATATTCAGGCTTGTGTTTTGGGCCTAGTTGTTTGTTAGTAGAGGCTGTGTGTCTGAGCACATGTTCCAGGCCATTGTAGTTAAGCCAAAGCCATTATAACATTTCAGTGAGAGTGAATTGTTTATGGTCCATTGGCTGATTGGGGTTACCTGGACTACGGCTTGGAGTAAGCACCTTATTGGTTCTTTCAAACTTTTTTTAAAGTTATTTCAGGTTTCAACTTTGTTACTTAAGAAGTTAACTCGTGAGTGTTTCTGCCATTTCACACTGAGCTAATCGGAGGAAAGGCTCTAAGCTGACTAATCTGTGATATATAACATTAAGTATCCTGTTTTTTGCTTATTTTTACGAGTTATTTATAGCACTTGTATTGTCTGCATATACTTTTCTAGCTAGTTTCACTGTATGTGAGGTATTAACTAGAACTATTCTACAATTGTTAAGCATCTGGCTGGTAAATTTGATCTGGGACACTCCTCCCAGTCTAGTGTCATTATCTCATTCTACCTAATCCAGGGAGAACATTTGAGAAGGCCAACCCATTTAGTTTCTGCTCCTCCTTTCCCCTTTCCACTTTACAAAAAAAAAAAAAAATTCTAAGCTTGATTCCTGCCTTTCCTGTAAGTCGTCTAGTTCAGATACAGATTTGCTGTATCCAGGACTTTTTGTAAGCTTCTGAGCCTCCAAGCCTTTCTGTGTTGGGGGGAAGCCTTCTAGCTTAATTCTATTTCTAAGAACTAGCCAGTTTTCTAGTTTCAGCACTCAAATCTGTTTCTTTGAGCTCAGCACTCATTGTAAGCACTAAATATGCTACAAATTACTACAGCACTCAACTTTCCTCACTTGTCTAGAGGAAAACAGTTTTTAGTACTTAATAAATAAGCACCTATCCAGGCATGTCTAAGGGTCAGCTCCCAGTGTTTTCTCCTGTCTACCTGATGAATCTGGGCATCTTAGGGCAATGCAGCAATTGCCTTATGTACACAGATAATCCTCTCCTCCTACCACCCAACACTACAACCTGCGAGAGATGCACTTATATTGCCAAACTGGAAGCAAAGCTCTCTTCACCCAAGACTGGACTAGACAGTCAAGAGGAGAAGGTAAACACTTGCACCACACCACACTCATCACATAGTCCCTCAAAACCAACACCACCAAAACACACACAGAGAAACACAAAACACACACCTACATTCACAGAGGCTCTCAATAAAAATCTATCCAAGCAACAGGGACCTCCAAAGCAGAAATGCAAGCAACCTCCACCCCCCAACACAACACAAATGACACATAGCCCACAAACTCAGTGTGCCACTCAACCATAGCTCATAAGGCATAACAAAGTACCCAACACTCTAGTCATAGGTGATTCTATAGTGAGGCACACTGATGTTCCACTCACCAGGCTAAACAAGGAGAAAGTTACTGTCAGCTGCCTGTCAGGTGCCAGGATCCGCCACATAATGCACTCACTCAGGTCACTCCACAACGAGTATAAATATGACTCTGTCATTGACATGTTGGTGTGAATGACCTGAGATGTACCTCCCTGGAGTACATGAAAAGAGACATGGAGGAGCTGTCTGATCTTGTAGCCCAGGCTGGTATGACCCTAGACCTGAGTAACATCCTGCTATCTCCCAGAATGATACCACAGTGCAAGGACAAAATAATTGACTTCAACAATTGGCTAAGCTTCTGGTGTCATTCTAAGGGGATCCAGTATATGTTTGCCTGGGATGTCATGATCAACAAACCACGATGCTTTGCCAGAGATGGCCTGCACCTGTCACCCTTGGGATTATGGATACTAGATAACGCTCCTGCCACCCTATAGTGCCTTTTTTAGGCAAGGTTCAAATGACAAATTCACCACCGTAACAGGTACAAGCAAGCAAAATCTGAGGGTAATGTTACTTAATGCTAGAAGTCTAAACCTCAAAATGCACTCACTCGAGGCACTGCTTAAAATGGAGAACATCAACATTTGTGCAGTGACAGAGACCTGGTTCAAGGCTCTAGAGAGCACCCCTGCATTACCAGGCTATAGTTCATACCACACCTTTCGGCCACCTAACCTGGACCGAAACACTAAAGGCAGAGGTGTGTCCATATTCATTAAGGATTTCCACACATCCAGGCTAGTTGCTCAGCATAATGCATCTGAGATTATCCAAGTGCAACTAACTCTGGGCAAGACCGCAATCCAAACTGTAGCTTGCTACAGATCACCCACCATGTCTACAACTGGAAAGGCCACAGAAATACCTCACAAAGAGGATTACCGGACTCAAACAGATGCCCTATGCAGACCATCTCAAAAAACTCCAGCTTTACTCTGTCGCATATCGCCTCCTCAGAAGCGATCTCTGCCTAACATACAAAGCTATGTCAAACCCAGAGCTGTTGGACATGCTCCACTTAAAGAAATCCCAATCCCTCCAAGCTACACACTCTAGGGACCTAAACCTTGTCACCACAATAAATAGAACATGCTGGAGGAATATATTCCTGTCCCAGAGACTTCCCATACTCTGGAACAAACTACCTGTCTATATCAAACAAAGCTCCTCATTAGCACTCTTCAAGAAAAATCTTGATGATTGGATGGGAGATAGAAAATTCACCTCAGGGATCACTTCTGTGGCTTTGCTTGACAGGGGCACAGGAAAATAATTTTCTTGGGTGGCAAAAGCCAGGGTACCATTTGGCTAGGCTTATATAGGCCCTAGGTCCAATAGCCTAGTACCTACCTATGAACCTATGAAAAGTGTTAGTAGTATGAGAAGGATGGAAGCCACGGTGTATGGGGGATATGAATTCTTCCTGTTGGAGATAGCTTAGGATTTGTTTTTGAATATATTTTTTCAAGTATTTTGGAGAAGGGGGATATGGCTGCTATAGGTCTAAAGTTAGTAATGTCTATTGAACTTCCTCCTTTGTGCAGGACAATGTGTGACTTTTTCCAGAGAGAGGGATGTGAGATTCCTGGATTGACATAAGGATTAAGATAGAGTAGGCAATGCTATTGACTGCTATTTTAAGGTACTCACTTGTAAGGTCATCAGCTGAAGAAGAACATGGTTTAAGTTTGTTTAAGAGTAGTTTTATATACAACGTGGGCACAGGGTTAAAGGTGAAAGTGGATGTGGTGATACGTGGCTGTTGAGCACAGATGGGATTAGATGATGGGGAGTCCTTGGTTAGAGATCCTATACTATCTACGAAATGTCTTGAACTGCATTGGAGTTTCAAGCGATGAGTTATTGGGAGAGGGGTTAGGGTTAGGGTTAGGGTTAGGGTTAGGGTTAGGGTGGAATTTATGTTCCGGATGCAAGATTTCTTTAATGGCTGTCCAGAATTTTTTAGGGTTATGTTTACTATTATCCTGAAAGTTATTATAGCACAGTTCTTTTGTCTTCTTTAATTTGTTTTTAGTACAATTGTGAAGTATTCTGAACTTTTCAAAATACTGTGTTTTTTCATATTTTATATTTTATATTTTTGCTATTCTTTCCTTGCTTTTTTATCTTGCGTTAGCATTCTACTCTTTTAGGATAGCCAAATTGCATTCTTTGCTTTACTCTTTTCTTTCTAGAAGATGCAAGGCTATTAGGATAGAAAGTTGTACTGAATTCGTTTGCAGCATGATCTGTGGGGAGGAGTTTTAGGAAGTTTCAGTTAATAGATGATAGGTTAGTAATGAAGATTTCTGGGCTAAAATTGGAAATGTGTGTTGTTTTATAAACATGCTGTTTAAGTGGATGTGTGAGATGTCTGGTGTATAGACTGGGAGATGATCACTGAGACAATCGGACATTGTACCTGAGGTGATGTGTTTGGTACAGTCTGATACTAGGATTCAGTCTAATAGGGAATTTGATGTCTTGCTTTAATGTGTGGGGCTATTAATTAGTTATGTGAAGCCAAATAAGTTCACGCTTAATGTAGGGGAGTTTAGAGTTTATGCCCAACAAAATGACATTCACAAGATCTAGTTGTAGTATTTCTTGTGGAATTGCTATGGATATTCAATATAGGATATCTTCCAGTATAGCTGTTCAGTTGCCAGGAGGGATGTAAAGAACAGTAATACATATTTGTTCATAATTGTTTAATTTTAAGAAAGTTATAAATGCTCTGCTGAACTGAATGCTGGTATTGGTTTGTTGTACAGGGAAATGTGGTAGTTGCTGGGAAGTATTAAGGCAATACCACCACCTTTCATCTTGTATGGTCATTACGGATGATATTATAGCCAGGAGGTATAATTTTGGAGTGATTTATGCTGGGTCTAAACCCAGTTTCAGTCACACTGGGAATATCAGGTTTATGTTGGGTAATCCAGGCATGTAGTTCAGCACTTTTATTTATGCTTCTAACATTTATAGTAGCAAAATTAATTAATTAGATAGATAGATAAATAAATACATAAATAAATATTACACAGATCTCCCATGAACCACAGTGAAGCAAACATAGAGCTACCACACCATGGCAGTGTGTGTGTGGGGGTCCTCAGCAAGAAAATGTCAGAGGTTAGCTGTGAACCAAGCTAGACTCAAAAGCCTATGAGGCAGACATGGCAATCTTCATTGTATGGAAAGCAGACACACACTGTCTGCAATGAACTTTGCAACGGACATGTTTCAGTGGTCAGTAAACTTAGCCTTTTGTTCTAAGCCACAAAATACCAGAGCTCTACAAATTTGTACTTCACTTTTACATTTTTACCACTACATGACAATACGAGACTCTGCAAGCTGCAGGCATATGCCTTCTGATTCAGTTCCTCCAGTTATTGTGTGACTTGTAAACAAAAACATATGTATATTGCTTTCTTGAGATAATTATAACTATTAGAAGTGTAGCATTGTGCTGGACATTACTCCTTTTTGATATGTGCACCTACCCATAGCAACAAAATTTAACATATCCAGTACATAGCCACATTTTGCAGATGTTTTATGTTCTAGGTAGTGTCAGGTGAAGGAGGAGAGACACATATATAATGCTTTCAAAGTAGCACATAGAAAGCTGGACTATAGTAATACAATTAAAAAAACATATTCTATAGTTTCAAATTTGTAGACTTTGCCCAGAAAAACTGGTAAATAATGAAAAAGGTTTCGAAGGAAAAAATTGAAATTCTAACTTTTCCAGTAAGATATCTGACCTGAAGAAGAAAACCAGTTTGCTTCAACAAGCTTAAATTAGCAACGCCAACAAAACTTGTCTAGCAACAACAGAGGGTAAAATACGAAAGCGTGCTTACAAGGCAATCCTGGCTGGTAGAATACTTCTTTTCTACTTTGAAAACAACTAATGCGACCGTACAGACCTTATCTCATTAAAATGTTGCACTATACAGGATAAAAGCTGACTAATACCTTCATGCAGTTTGTGTATAAGTCTCTATCCTGAAACGAGGTTCATAAACTTTATCATCAAACCAGGAATCCAACTGATGTTTAAAGCTGAACAAGGTTAGATGCTTATGTAAGATTACCAGGTTACTGATCCCAGTAACAAGTAACTCTTATTGAAAAATATTTGTTCTTTATTGATGCATTGAATTTATCAATATAAATCAGTACATTGTTGTTTCTAGTTCAGATTATTGACAAAAAAATCATAATTCAGTAATAGAAATTGTACTGTCTCGGGCAAGGTGCCTATAATCAACATGCCAGATGGATGAAAAAGTGAACCCATAGTCCATGAAAGCATCTATTTCAAAAGCAAGACTCAGTACATCAAAAAAATCAAATTCAATTGTTAGGGGGGCCAGAACTATTTCATTCCTCATTTAGGGCTCCCTACATCTTCTATTTAAGCAATCAACTCCAACATATGTGTATTCCATGGTCAAAGAGAATTACTAATCCTTGCATTGGCTTTGATGAGATGTTCATACTTTATAAGTGCTGCCAGTTTGGTGAAACACAGTCACACTGAAGCATTCAGCAGCTAGTTTGTTACAGAGTTAGCGAAGAAAGCAAATACAATAACATGCATTTTAGCAGACTTGTGAGCTGAATCACTTTATTTTCTGACCTACAGTGTTTGGGGACTTTATGTTAGGGGTATACATTTACTCCATATGGATTTTGCTGGACCTCTCAATTCATCCCACATTCCAAAGGCATGTCTGTGAATATGCTGATAAGCTTTTGAAATGTCTGAAAGCATGCATGTGGTGTAGTCCTCTAATAAACTGGTGTTCCATCAAAGGTATGCTCTATTCCATCCATCGTTTGAGGACTAGGATAAACTCTCGCTCTTCTGTGAGCATAAAGCAAGAACAAAGTGAGTATAAAAAAGGGTGAAGCCAACGAATGTATTCCATATGCATGTCAGAGCAGGGAAACAGAAAACAAACTAACAGCCTGGCTGAATAGTTACTTTATCCTTTTTTCACGTCAGGACTGTTCATTTGTTTTTTAATACTGCACACACTCTGTCATGTAAGATAAAACTTTCTACAGATCTATTACACAGTAATGTCCATACCATTATAATACATAATTTGTGTGAATTTATCGGTTAAAAATAACAAAGCAGACAGAAACCACAGACTAAAAAGCATTAACCAAGATGTGATACCAGTGCAAATACTGCCACTGAATGTTACATGTTTATACTGAATGTTTCTTCATTCTCTGTAAATACTACCACCGAATGCTACGTTTATACTGAATGTTTTATCATTCTCAGTAAATACTGACACTGAATGTTACATGTTTATAGTGAATGCTTACTGCCACTGAATGCTACATGTTTATAGTGAATGCTTCTTCAGTCTCTGTAAATACTGCCACTGAAGGCTACATGTTTTTAGTGAAGGCTTACTGCCACTGAATGCTACATGTTTATAGTGAATGCTTACTGCCACTCAATGCTACATGCTTATACTGAATGCTCTTCATTCTCTGTAAATACTGCCACTCAATGCTACATGTTTATACTGAATGCTTCTTCATTCTCTGTAAATACTACCACTGAATCCTACATGTTTATATGGAATGCTTCTTCATTCTCTGTAAATACTACCACTGAATGCTACATGTTTATATGGAATGCTTCTTCATTCTCTGTAAATACTGCCACTGAATGCTACATTTATACTGGATGCTTCATTCTCTGTAAATACTGCTACTGAATGCGACATGTTTATACTGAATGCTTCTTCATTCTCTGTAAATACTGCCACTGAATCCTACATGTTTATATGGAATGCTTCTTCACTCTCTGTAAATACTACCACTGAATGCTACATGTTTATATGGAATGCTTCTTCATTCTCTGTAAATACTGCCACTGAATGCTACATTTATACTGAATGCTTCATTCACTGAAAATACTGCTACTGAATGCGACATGTTTATACTGAATGCTTCTTCATTCTCTATAAATACTGCCACTGAATACTACATGTTTACAGTGAATGCTTACTGCCACTGAATACTACATGTTTATAGTGAATGCTTCTTCTTTCTCTGAATACTGCTACTGAATGCAACATGTGTATACTGAATGCTTCGTCATTCTCTGTAAATACTGCCACTGAATACTACATGTTTATACTGAATGCTTCATTCTCTGTAAATACTGCTACTGAATGCGACATGTTTATACTGAATGCTTCTTCATTCTCTGTAAATACTGCCACTGAATACTGCATGTTTATACTGAATGTTTCATTCTCTGTAAATAGTACCACTGAATGCTACATGTTTATACTGAATGTTTCTTCATTCTCTGTAAATACTAAGACTGAATGCTACATATTTATACTGAATGCTTCGTCACTCTCAGTAAATACTGCCACTGAATGCTACGTTTATAGTGAATGCATACTGCCACTGAATGCTACATGTTTATACTGAATGATTCGTCATTCTCAGTAAATACTGCCACTGAATGCTACATGTTTATAGTGAATGCATACTGCCACTGAATGCTACATGTTTATACTGAATGATTTGTCATTCTCAGTAAATACTGCCACTGAATGCTACATGTTTATACTGAATGCTTTGCCATTCTCAGTAAATACTGCCACTGAATGCTACGTTTATAGTGAATGCATACTGCCACTGAATGCTACATGTTTATATTGAATTCTTCTTTCTCTGTAAATAGTACCACTGAGTGCTACATGTTTATACTGAATGCTTCGTCATTCTCTGTAAATACTGACACTGAATGCTACATGTTTACAGTGAATGCATACTGCCACTAAATGCTACATGTTTATAGTGAATGCTTCTTCAGTCTCTGTAAATATTTATTTATTTAGTTATTTTACATTTGTTGAATGGGATATTCCAAGTGGATATATGTCCATTTTCAGCAGGGGCCAGGGGGGAAAAGCTCCAAGATGATAATACACATTGAACATTTAGTAAATGCTAGTTTCAAGCAGATTACAGTCATAAGTAATACCAGCATTTAGCACATATAGAACTATCTTATTATAAAACACTTTACAAAACATAACATTATTTTCAAAGTTATATATATATATATATATATATATATATATATATATATATATATATATATATATTAAGACACATTGAGCAGCAGTTATACAATTGACCCTTCCTGAAATGGAGTGGTAGAAAAAAGCTAGAAGTAATTGAAGGTAAGGCACCTAAGAAATAGAGAGGTCACTAGTCAGGGTCAGTGCAAGGACATAACCAATGAGTTTTGAAGTATTTCTTGAGTTTGTGTTTGAACTGAGTTAGTGATGCTCTAGGGTCAAGTCAGCTGGTAGTCTGTTCCATGTTTTTCCAACAGAGTTGACAAACAGAGAGTCCCCAGCTGAGTAGCTGGATTTGTATGTTTGAACTAGGAGTCTAGTGGATTATCGCAGTGGCTGGGTGCTGGTGTAGGGGCTGATAATATTTTTAGTGCAGGTGTATTTTCTGGTTGATAAAGGACTTTATGTGCCACTATTAGCTGGTTGAACTGCAGTAGGCTTGGCAGTTCAAGGCATCCTAGGCGATTTAGGTTGTGACAGTGGTGTGTCTGGTAGGCTGTGCCAGTAGCAAATCTGGCAATGTGGTTATAGCAGGATGATAGTTTATTAAGATTTGTTTTGTTTAAGTTGGAGAATAGAGGTGAGGTGTACAGAAGAGTTGATGGGAATGGGCAATTGCAGTTCTAGCAAGTGGGGTAAGGAAAAGTTTAATTCTGTAAAGAGAGACAAGTTTTTTATTAATGGTTTTGATAGTTTGATTGATATGCACATCAAACTTCAGGTTATCAACTATGACACCCAGTAGTTTAGTTTGGGCTTCTGGGGAGTTGATAGTGCCATTGTTAGTAGTTATGTTGAAGCATGGCAGGGGGGTCCTGCATGTGGGGGAGAAGAGGAGCAGCTTAGTTTTGTTGGGGTGTAGGATTAGATGTTGATTGGAGAGCCATTTTTCCACTGTATTGAAGGTATTTTGGGTTAATGTGAATAAAGTAGCTGGTGAGGTGTCAGAACTAATCCAGGTGGAGTCATCCACATATTGAATGCAGGTAGCATCTGGGATGACTGAATGAAGGTTGTTGATAAAGATGGAGAAAAGAAGTGGTCCTAGTATCGAGCCCTGGGGGACTCCTAATGTGATGGGTAGGCGAGACGATAGCTTGTCCTGTCATAGGACTGCCTGTTGCCTACCCTGCAGGTAGGATTGAAACCATTGGAGTGCATGATTTTTTAAGGAAAAGGCTTTCAAGGTATTTATAAGCATTTTGTGGTCAACCATGTCAAAAGCCTTGGATAGATCTAGAAAGAGTGCTGAGGATACTTTGTTTTTATTGCGGTTGTGGTTAATGATGTCAGAGAAAAAGAGGAGGGCAGAAGTAGTACTGTGGATTGCTTAAAGCCATGCTGAAAGCTGGACAACAGCTTGTTCTGTGTGAGGTAGTGCATGAGCTGTATGGGTACACACTTCTCCATAATTTTAGCTAGAGGTGACAGAATAGCTATGTGTCTAAAGTTTGACAGTTCAGTGGAACTGCCTCCTTTATGGAGAGGTATGACATGGGAAAGTTTCCATATAGTGGGTACAGTAGCTTCAGATATAGCTCTGTTGATCAAGATTGAGATGGGGTATGCTTTAGTGTCAGCAGCCTTTTGCAGATAATCTGCTGGGAGGAGATCGGCAGCCAGGGTGGAGGGTCTTAGTTTCTTAAGTAGGGCATGAATAAGTTGAGTAGGAACAGATTGGGAGGTAAAGTATGTTTGGATATTGGGTGTGGCTGCATTAGAATTAGAGCCATTGGGAGAGGGTTGGCTGGCTAGAGACTGGATAGTCTCTGTGAAGGAGGTGTTGAAGTTATTAGCAATGTCTACTGGGGATTTTTGTTGGGAAGCTGAGGGGGCTGGAGTGGCGGTTTGGCCTGGGTGGAGTAGTTTGTTTATTCCTGCCCAGAACTTTTGAGGTTTGTTTTGATGTATTTGCAGTAGATGGTAGTAGTGGTTCTTTTTGTCTAAGGTTATAAATTTGTTTGTGTCATTCCTTAGCTGTCTAAATCTTAGTTGATCAAGTGGGGCTTTTGTTTTTCGGTAGGTGGCCCATGCTTTGTTTCTGAGTGAGATTTTGGTTTTGGTATCTGTAGAAAACCATGGTGCAGTATTACCTTTGGTTCTAATAGAGTGGCTGGGAACATGGGAGTTAAGAATAGCAAGGAATTTGTTGTTAAAGTACGCTACTGCTTCATCTAGGGGGAAACTTTTTAGTACTGACCAGTTGCATGCCTTAAGTTAATTTTGAAACTTGGTGAGAATAAAATTCTTGTTATTTCTTAATGTTTTATAGGTGGGTTGGTAGGAGCAGTCTACTTTGAGCTTGATTACATAGGTGTGACAGTGGCCACTTAGGGCATCAGGCAAAGTGCCTGATTTATAGGACTGAAGATAGGTATTGACGAGTATCCAGTCAAGGGTACTTTCCTTGTTATTGGG
Organism: Protopterus annectens; assembly: GCF_019279795.1. Classification (NCBI taxonomy): domain Eukaryota; kingdom Metazoa; phylum Chordata; order Ceratodontiformes; family Protopteridae; genus Protopterus; species Protopterus annectens. Next base: position 1,873,943,660 of record NC_056729.1, on the reverse strand, counting down.
TTTTCCTGTCCTGGTGGGGGAGGTTATGATTTGAGTAAATCCATAGAGGTTTTTGTGTGTTGTGGGCGTTTCACAAGATCAAGTGTTCCAGTCAATGTTGAAATCCCCAAGAACAATTGTTTTTTGGGGGTAGTTATTGGATAACCAATATAAGAAGTCTTCTAATGTTTCTGTGCTCCTCCCTGAGGGAATGTAGACACAATGTTCACATTTTTGTTTTTATTAATTTGTAGTTTTGAGATAAGAATTTCAGCATTATTGAACTGGGGTGGTTGTTGGGTGTCTATGTTGACAGACAGGGTAGACTTGTAAATTATGGCTACTCCACCACCCTTTCTGGTGGTACAGTTTAGTCGAAACATATTGTACCCTGGTGGTAGAATCGCATTGTCCTTGGTGGCAGGCTTTAGCCACGTTTCTGTTAGGCATAATATATCTGGGGAATGATCAGTTAAGAGGGCATGCAGGTGCTGAGTTTTGTTATTTATGCTCTTAATGTTTAGTTGGTAGGCCAGCACTGAGTTCAGAGGTCTGTATGTTGGAGCTATGTTGGTAGGGGAAATAGTAGGGGGATTAGGGCCAACAGGTGGGGATGGACCAGGGTTTGTGTGGATGTCACCGTCCTTTGTAAGGTTGTAGTGTATCCTGAGTATTAGTTTTAAGATTTTGAATAATGTTTTGTAATAGTGTCTAGTTTTATGACTAATGTAACTAGGTCTAGTAAGATGGTAATATTTAGGGGTTAAGGAGGTAAGCATGAGGGAGGTGAGTAAGGGTGCATTATTTTCTGTTGTAGATGGGATGGATGTTTGGAATTTAGGATAGTGGAAACCTGGCTGACTCTGACATTCATAGGCGGTTATGAGATATGGGATGAGTAACAGGGGTAGAAGTAGAGTTAATAAGACTATTTTGAGTGATAGCATACCTACTGAATGAGACTTGAAATGTATGCAAAAGGAATAGTAGAGTTGTAGGACTGGTGGTATCAGGTTGAAAGTGCTGTTGAGTGACAAGTTGTTACCGATTGGTTTAGAAACGTGGGGTGTGGTCTAGTACCAATATAAGGAGGAAAGAGGGGGTGGGGAAAAGAGAAGGCAGTAGGAGTGGTTAGAGGGAGACCTTGATTGACTGACACCACACCAGAGGAAAGGTGAATGTAAGGGCCTAAAATCTGCACTAAGCACTTTAATTTCACTTATGTTTAGCAGGAAAGACAGACCCAACAGTATACAATTTTGAGGATTTTTACAAGGGTTATGTGTTCAAATGTCAGATAAGTAGGTAAACCTTTGAACAGGAATCTATGTCTGAGTGTTAGAAAGCCAGAAAGGTACAAGGTGTACCTGCAAAAATTAGGGTCAGACAGACAAATGTAAGAGTCAGTGTACTTTAGTTACAGGGGAAGGAGGCAAACACTTAAGTAGAAAAGAGCCCTATGGCTGACCAAAACAGCGACTTGGTTAATTACACAGCACTGTAAGAGAAAGCTTAACAAATGCCTGTTGTGTGTGTCACCTACTCTGATTAATTGCTGGGAGAAACAGTTTTTGTTGTGGTGGCCAATTGCAATCCTGTAGACACCGTTATGCAGGAGCTGCAGTTTGTTATTGTAGGTAAATGTGAAGTTTAACTAGGAAAAGAGAAAAGCAGAGATTCTAGGGTAAGCAATAAGGCAGCAACAGGCAGTTGTTTTATAATAGTACATTCAGAAAGGTTTGGGGGGTAAAGTAGCACACTTCAGAATGGATTAGGATTTATAGCTAAGAAACCTAAGCCAGAGAGCAATGCAGTAAATAACAAACACTTGCCAGATTTTAAAGATATACCAGTAAAACTAAATCAATCGTTGACAATTGTGCAACTGGTAAATTGTCAGTAAAAGCAATTTAGGTATAGCTAGCACAAGTTATTCAGGTCATAAAAGCACTTCTTCAATGTGTGTGTGCAATTTAAACATTAAAAACATATGCAGCAAGTAGTAGCTCTGATTATGCACTTTCTCTAGGTACAGGTTCAGTTTAAACACACATATTACAATAGAAATTCAGTAAAGTCACTAGCTACTTATAGAGCTTCTGTAACAAAAACAGAACAGTCTGTGCAGAATTAGAATTTAGCAGCAGTTACACACAACAGTAAAAAATCCATACAATGAAGAAACTTACACTGAGTCACACCAGGTGAGCCAAGGGGGGGAAGAGAGAGGGAAATCCTAAGCACCTAGATTTGAAAATGATGCCTGTATTAAGTTGTAGCAGTTTAACCTGTATGAGGAGGAAAGAGGGGGGTGAGGGGAAAAGAAGGCAGTAGGAGTGGTTAGAGGGTTACCTTGATTGACTCAAGACACCACACCAGAGGTATGTTGAATCTAATTGCCTAAAATCAGCACTCAGCACTTTAATGTTACCTGTACTCAGCACTTTAATGTCACATATGTTTAGCAGGAAGGACAGACCAACAGTATACAATTTTGAGAATTTTTACAAGAGTTACTGGTTCAAATGTCAGACTAGTAAGTAAACCTTTGAACAGGAATCTATGTCTGAGTGTTAGAATGCCAGAAAGGTACAAATTATACCTGTAAAATTTAGGTCCGACAGACAAATGTAAGAGTCAGTGTACTTCATTTACAGGGGAATGAGGCAAACACTCAAGTAGAAAAGAGCCCTATGGCTGACCAAAATGGTGACTTGCTTAATTACACAGCACTGTAAGAGAAAGCTTAACAAATGTTTTTTATATATGTAACCTACTCTGATTAATTGCTGGGAGAAACAGTTTTTGTTGTGGTGGCCAATTGCAATCCTGTAGACACCGTTTTGCAGGAGCTGCAGTATGTTATTGTAGGTAAATGTGAAGTTCAATCTGATTAATTGCTGGGAGAAACAGTTTTTGTTGTGGTGGCCAATTGCAATCCTGTGGACACCGTTATGCAGGAGCTGCAGTATGTTAGTGTAGGTAAATGTGAAGTGCAACAGATGAAGCCAAAACTGAAAATTGTGCAAAAGAAAAGGGTGTTTTAGTAGTTTGGCAGGAACAATGTGTATATCAGTTATTTTTTTTTTAATTTGATGTGTAACAGACCCTTTTCAACGTGGTACATTAGACTTTTCAGACGAAAACCGAGAAGCGTTTCTCATAATTAGGTACTCTTGAGAGGCATTCACATCAGTATCTCACAACTCATTTCTGCTCAAGTCTGTTCTGCTTTTTCAATCCACTAGGAAAGGAGGCATGAAGTGGAAGGATGAACATTGCTGGAATGTGGGTTACTACAGTTAAGAACGGCGGACTCTTTGTCCGAAATTCACGTGCTACGAGAATTAGAGAAGTATGTTTGAAACACTTATTTTCAGTGAAATATCTGTTGAATTTGAATTTTGGCAAAGGTGTCAACTGAAAGAGATCACCGAACAGAGGGTACTGGGAAATTTCCCCTTAGTGTATGTAGTAAAATCTCAGAGTAGGTACATCCATTTACCAGCTGTGAGAGGTGAAGAAGTGGGCTTGGCCTCTATAGAATCATATCTATATTTATATGAGGAATTGTTGGTCATCTCCATAACAAAGTACTCTGATTCCAGAATTTTTTTGGTCTTAGGACAACCTGCATTTCCACCTGTCTCCCTTTACTCCTTGGACTAAGTGACCACTTATAGTTCACAACTTGGTGGTCATCAGTGCTGTGGTTTCCATTCAAGGGGAGGCAATTCGAATGTAATGCATTTTTTTTATCTGGACCGGCATTTGCAACTGGAGGGTAGTCCAACAGTGTTCTAACCATGACTGTTGTAGTGGTAGAGTTGGCTGCACCATCTGAGTCAATGACTGCTAACCTTATGAATGACATGCTTTTTTTGGCCACTTATAATTCACAATAATTCCAACTGCATTAGGAACTACAAGTGATACTAAAGCAGTACCTCTCGAATGTGCCGCCTTCTCTGGTGCATTTCAAGACGTTTCGATTTTCGTTTTCCTTACTTGATTCTGAAAAGTGGTTTTAGTTGGACTGAAGTTCCATAATTTATTAAGAGCGTTCTGCACTTTCATAAAAAAAAGTCTGTTTAATTAAAGACGTAATCAGCAATAAACGTATGAGGAGATCACAGTCAAGCAGACTAAATATAAGCACGCTTTTTCAGGACGGTTCCAGTCCCACTGAATTTTACATGTTTAAACTGAATGCGTCTTCATTCTTTGTAAATACTACCATCGAATGCTACGTTTATACTGAATGTTTTATCATTCTCAGTAAATACTGACACTGAATGCTACATGTTTATAGTGAATGCTTACTGCCACTGAATGCTACATGTTTATAGTGAACGCTTCTTCAGTCTCTGTAAATACTGCCACTGAATGCTACATGTTTTTAGTGAAGGCTATACTGCCACTGAATGCTACACGTTTATACTGAATGTTTACAGCCACTAAATGCTATGTTTATAGTGAATGCTGCTTCAGTCTCTGTAAATACTGCCACTGAATGCTACATGTTTATAGTGAATGCTTACTGCCACTGAATGCTACATGTTTATAGTGAATGCTTCTTCAGTCTCTGTAAATACTACCACTGAATGCTACATGTTTTTATTGAAGGCTTACAGCAACTGAATGCTATATGTTTATAGTGACTAACTGCCACTGAATGCTACATGTTTATAGTGAATGCTTTTCCATTCTCTGCAAATAGTACCACTAAATGCTACATGTTTATACTGAATGCTTCTTCATTCTCTCTAAATACTGCCACTGAATGCTACGTTTATAGTGAATACTTCTTCATTCTCTGTAAATAGTAACACTGAATGCTACATGCTTATACTGAATGCTCTTTATTCTCTGTAAATAGTACCACTGAATGCTACATGTTTATACTGAATACTTCTTCATTCTCTGTAAATACTGCCACTGAATCCTACATGTTTATAGTGAATGCTTCTTTATTCTCTGTAAATACTACCACTGAATGCTACATGTTGATACTGAATGCTTCTTTATTCTCTGTAAATAGTACTGAATGCTACATGTTTATAGTGAATGCTTACTGCCACTGAATGCTACA